>NW_010261215.1:59681-80657 GCF_000690775.1 Eurypyga helias
TTTCGGTAATGTGCTGGCTTGCAAGCCCAGGAGCTGGAGTTCTCATTAGACCTGTCATGTGTGTGCGTGCTACGTACGTATGTCTGCCTTTTGTTCTTTTAAAGATGAAAAAGCTCTCTTAGATCACCGCCGCTCTGTGCCAACCTGCTATTTGGGGAAGCGAGGTCTTTGGCGAGGGAAAATGTGTGATGTCGCTGACTTGACGTGCAGGGTTTGAGGACAGGTCTCGAAAACCTTCATCCCGCTGGGTTCCACATAGCTTTTGCAAGAGAATTTGGAGGAGCTCAGGGTGGTGAAGGGATTTGCGTGAAGCTGGGCTGTTTCTGGGGATGATGCAGGTGTCAGGTGTGCAGTGGGATGGACAGCATGCTCTGGAGATTGGAGGGGACAAAAATGAGTTGTCTGTTTGATGGCTTCTCCCAGATAAAGCAGGGAAATGGCATCTATGGAGGAATCTTGCTTGTGATTGACTGGAAGAGATGGCAATACCGGTTTATTGCTCCTCATGCTCCATGACTCTTCCTAACCTCCAGTGCCTGGTGAAGTGGGTCATGGGAATCACCTTTCTGTGCTAAAAACCTCCTCTGCGGTGGCCAGGAGAGAGCCTCTGCGGGGGGACAGGCAGGGGGAGGGAGGACACTTGGCTCCTGGTGGTGAGTAGGTCCCTGCCAAGCCCAGAGCCTTTTTTCTGCATACTGCTTGGAAGTGAAATATGAACAGGCATCGGCTGCTCCTCATTAAATGCCATTAATATCTGGAAGCTTTGGAACAAAGGAAACTGCTCAAACAGGGGTAATATAATTTACAAGGGGCATTGGCACTTACAGCCTGGGGTGGGGAGACCAGCACATGGCTCCTAATGGAAACACCTGGCATGGACTATGGAGGGAACTCCATCAGTGTAAGACCATCAGTGTGCGTGCCTCTGTCCACTGAGGGAAACAGCTAGCACGGCTCCTCTGCTGTGCATATCATTACTCTTTCTGACCACTGATGTTACGGGAGTGACGGGATGCTGCCTCCGAGACGCGTCTCAGCCTTTGTAAGTCCATCGCCCAAGTCTGGGCGAGGTGTCCAGCTTGCCTTGCCGAGGAAGAGGAGCTGCTTTCCACCATGCCTCAGCCCACCCTTCCTGGGCGCTGCTCTTCTTGGTGTATGGCCTTTGGGGGCATCTGTAGAGAGACCCTAAACGATTGAGTTTTGTGAGCTTTGAGGATCTTTAAGGCTAGCTGAAATGAATCCTGTGTACAGGGAGTGACAGCCCCTGCCTCGAGGAGCCCCATAGCAGGGTGGTGTGTCTGTGCTCAGGTTGTTTCTCGTGCCAGGCATAGGCTGGTGCTCCTTCAGACCTGAAAGGAAGGAGCTCTGCAGCTCAGTAGCCCACATTTTCCAGGTGACCATCTCCCGGGATGGCTTGTGGTGTTCCTCTGCCCTGCTGCCACTGTTTCATTGAGCAAAGTCCCATCTCGCACTACAGGCTATGGGCAGGGACCTTTTCATGGCAGAGCTGGTCTCTCCAAGTCACTGGATTTGCTGGTTAGAAGAAATCCTGCAGGGACGGAGTGGCTCCGGCTGCTGTGGCCCTGGGACATGGGAGCTTGGACAGTCTGGATGATGGCCTGGCCTGGTAGGTGTCCACACATGTTGCTTAAGGATGGCACAGCTCTGCTACACAGCTGTCATCTTCTGCCTTCAGTATGTTTGGAGGTTTATAATGTATTATTAATTTTTTATCGACACATAATAAATGTTAGGGTCTGTAGGAGTTTTTTCTAGTCTGAGAGCATAGGATGTCAGAGTAATATAGAAATTGCAGTTTATGATTTCAGAATTAAAAGACAGATCAGAGATACCAGATAAGGGGCAAGCTGGAAATAGCGGGCTGTGTGGAGAGAAAGACTTATAGCTACATGGGCAGTGACTGTAGATGCGGAGTGTAGGCGCGCTGCCGATGCAGGGGTGTGTGTGTGTTTTCACATGACTCTTCTCAGGGGGGCTGGGGCAATGTGGTACACAGTGTCGGGGCTGGAGGTGTGAGGTGCATGTGTGTGCGTGTAGCCTGAAGGCAGTGGGGAGGGTGTGAAAAACTGGTACTGGTGCACGGGAAGGGCGTGCTTGTCGGTTGAGGGAATGAGGCAGCAGGTTGTCCCGTGTTGGAGGGGTAAAAGGCTTCTGGTCAGCCAAAAGAGAAATCCCTTGGGACAGGTCTCTTGGTCTCTGTGCTGCCTGCAGCCCCTGCACTCCCCGTGCACACAGCTCTCCTGCCTGACGACAAAGCCAGCAGTTCGGTGCCTCAGCCCGTTCATCCTCCGAGGCTCCCTGGGAGCAGCACAACCTTGCAGACGTGGCTGGTCTTTGGTGATCGCTTTTTGGCAAGGGGAGAAGGACAGGGTAAAGCTCTAATTATAAAGCTGCCTTGCCAGATATTTCATGCTCCTAATTGCTGACACAGGCTTGTCTGGGATGTTTTTCTCCCTCCTTTCCTGTTTAAATAAATAAGTAAAAGCAGGTTAAAGAATGCTGATGTCTCCGAGCAAGCTGTGTGACAGATGAGAGGGGAGATTTCCACAAGTGCTTTGGCCTGATCTCTTCATAGCTGCACTGTAAACCACGAGGGGATTTGGGTAGGGGTTATTGACTGGCAAGGGTGGCATGAGGCAGCTTGAATTTTGAAGGCGCAATTTGACTTCATCTTCCCAGCCCAGGGAGGAGATGAAAGCCTACAGATGAGTCAATTATCTGGGATGTAGGCAAACGCAGGCTGAGCTGCGGAGGAGGATTTGCTGACCTTGCACCCTACCGAGAGGCTGGATATTGTGACTGAAGATGATCTGTTATTGAGGTGGGGAGTGTGGAAAAGTGCTGCCGCAGCTTCACCTGGCTGGAGGGGTCGGTGATGGGAGAGGAGAGCCTGTCCCAGGAGAAATGGTGCAGCAAGTGGTTGCCACTTGTTTGCTCTTTCAAAATTGCTTGTTGTGTGGTTGGGGTGGGAGTACTGGAACTGCCTGTGCTGTGGGGAGACACTGCCTCCCTTGTGGCTTTTGGCTGGGTATAGGGTTGGGGGGTAAGGATTCTCATAAGAGTAATTTAATACATGCATTTTTAGGTTGATGAAGTCTCATCAGCCCCGTAGCCCTGGGCGTTTCGAGTGTTTGGCTCTGGTGTCAGTGCAGAGCTCAGTGAGGTGGTGACTCTGAGGCAGCCATGCCAGTGGGGATGCTGGAGCTGGTAGGGTCATGCTGCTCGGCAGTGTGGGCTCGGCACTGCCCACAGGAGGAGCAGATAAATTCTGCCTTTCTGTGATTCCCATGCTACTGCCAGCGCCCCCCTGGAAACCATGAGTGGGACAGACCTCTCAGCTAAATGAAGGATTAGAGAGGTATTTCTGTAAGCACATGGGGATCTCTGAACTGCTGCATTTGAAGGCAGAGGGGAGCAGTGAGGGCAGGTGGAAGGAACGTCTTGTTGGATTGCACAACTGATTTTATCTGCTTTTACTTCTTCCCCTCTGCTTCATCCAGATTCATCCAGCTGCACCCAGCAACTACCTGGGGAGAGTTGTTTACAGGCTGACAGTTTTAAACCTAATAAAGCACTGCCTTCAGCCAAATCGCCTTTCCCAGTTGCCCCATCTCTATGCGTAGCTGGTGGCAGGCTCCTTCCAGGCAGTTTCTAGAATATGCTGGCTGGGTTTTGGAAGCGCATCCTGCAAAGCTGTAAAATGCTGTTGTTGGCTGTGTGCTGCTGGAAGGGCAGGTGTGGGAGGCACTTGCTTCCCGCTGCGTCCTCCCGCAATGCATTCATCCTCTGTCCCTCTGCCTGGCCTCGGTGATGCTGTGTGAAACCTGCGGCTCTCACAGTCATTCATCAGGGAGCAGAAACTCCCCAAAACATCCCCTTGCTGCCTCAGGTGTCCTCAAGAGGGTCACCGGAGCGCCGCGAGGATGTTATAAGGTGTTTGGGATGGGTGCTATGTCCTTGAAGGAGTGGGGGGGGGTTGGTGTCAAGTACAGAAGGGCTCTGATGCTGTGTGAGCACTGCGTATTGCTGTGAAGATGCACAAGCTCAGCAACCTGAGGTGCTGTGATAGAACAAGGGGAAAATGAAACCCTGTGTTGCTGGGTAGGTCACAAGTGCTAACTGAGTGGGATGAGATGGCGACAAGACACATGCTGGTTCCCAGTAGAGCACTGGTGGAGGTGTAGCCAATGTCCGTGCCTGTTCTTCTGTGGTATCTAGGGATGTTGGGTGCTGGGTCCCTAAGGGCTGGGACCAAAGTCCTGGGATAGTTTAGGTCCATCTTAAAATGTAAAGCACTGGAAGTGGGGAGCAGTGGCCCACACCCCCCAAACTTTCAGTCCTAGAAAAATCAGTGTAAATTCTGACACTGAGGAAACTCAGCTGAAACATATTTTCACTTTTGGCATTTTAGGATACCTTTCCAAATCATTAGAACATTATTTACCACTCAGGGAAAAAACCCATCCTCTTCTGCAGTGACATGAGACAAACAACCCAAGCTGTTGTGCTGGGCAGGAACTGATCCTTCTGGGACCTTTTGCAAAGTACTGTCCTACCTCTTAATTTGGAAAGATAGAAGGAACTCTGTACTATAGAGGACATCATATGGTCCGTTATGCACTGGTAAAAGACAGTAATTTTTCAAAATGTTCCCAAAAATATTATAATTAGTACAATTAAGTGTCTCGAATGGCAATTTTATTCTACCCAGTAATAGTACAAAGCACAATGCACCCAACATGTGTAAGCCAACATCTTCGTGTTGTGATCTGTACAATGTGTGCTTGTTTAAAATTATATTTAGCTCATTCAATTCTGGATAATTTATTGCCTGCTGGAGAAGAGCCCTCGTGTTGCTTCTGTGCTTAGAAACACGAGTGAGGATGCTCACGGGCCAAAAGCAGCTTTGGTCCAAGTTCCGGCAGAGAGAGCTTTTGGGTGGAGTTGAACGTGAGTGAGGCCTGGGGGCACCCGTGGTCTTGCACTGAAGTCCCTCTCCCACACCGTGCCTCAGTTTCCCTTTTCATTTGTAACCTGCTCTCATCTACAGCCAGCAACACGGTGAGCTGGTTTGGTGGTGATGGGATGGCACTCTCCTTACTGCATTAACCAGTGGGCTCAAAAAGTGAAGATACCTTTTTATTTTAACATCTGCTTAGCCCTCCTGATGGTTCAGAAACAGTCCAAAAGAGCAGGATCCATGTGGCACGTGCTTTGAAGCAGAAGTGTATTTGAGACCACACTGCTGTGATTTGGGGTGCTCGTGTCTATGGCTGAAAGCCTGAGGGTGCCTCTGGGACCAGTTCTGCGTCAGGGCACGGGCACCAGCAGCAGTCAAGAGCTGTGATTTGCTCTTGGCTTGGGGGTCCTCTGCTCCTTTCTTTTCTACATCCTTATCCACTGGTTCTTACATGCTGAACAAACAGTTAGCTTTTACATTTCCTAGTGATTTTGTGGTGGCTGCTCCTATCGCTGCAAACATTAGCTGGAAACTTCGTTGCAGAAAGAAAGCACAAAGTCGGATGGAAGAGGAGATAATTACCTTTCTAATATAATTATGGCTGGGCTGGTGAGTCTTTTATCTCAATCCGTGTACTTCTGGTGGTAACACAATAACAGGCAGGGATTAGAATTTGCTAGGTTATCGCTTGCCTGTGGCAGCCAGAGCTGTTTTCTCCCCACAGTCGGGAAGAATTTTTTAGAGATTTCAGGTTAAATGTTTGGCGCAGGGGATGATTTTGACAGAGGAGGGAGTCAGGGGAGAACCCCTTCGAGCTGCTTAAGCAGCTTGGAGGGAGATGGTGCATCTGTGTGTGAACTTGTGTTTGGACTGGTCTTGTCCACCGCCGAGGTGCCGCGGTCCGATGTGAATTCCTCATGGATCTGCAGGGATGGGAATGGCAGGTCCCAGCTTTGGTGGGGAGGGAAGCCTGAGGAGGGGGCAAGCCCCCATGTTAAAGCAGCAAAGCAGAAGGCTCCCTGTCCCCCTCCCCAGCCAGGTGACAGCTGTTTGGGTAATATGTGTAATATGAGTTATGTGTTTGGGTCTTAGCTGGACTTCGTGGTGTTGTGTAAGGTGTGGGACTTCACTGCATCTTCATTTCCCAGCTGGTGAGACCAAGGGAATCTGTTTTCTGTGCTGTGGGAAGAGCTAACCACCCCCTCCCCCAAAAAAACACAGAAGTGTTTTTCTATCACCATCTTCCTCAGGCTTTTGAAAGACAAAACTATCCTTGGGACCTCCCTGGGGCATTGCTCTCTCCTCCTCACCCTGGTGCCATCTGCTATGGGATACATGGCAGGGACTGGAATCAGCCTCCTGCTTCCCACCCTCTGCCCCTCAGCTGATCCCATAGAAAAGGCTGACCTATAGAAGACAGCTCCTCAGTCCTCTCCTGCCAGGAAAGTCCCCTTGCTGTTTTACTCGGAGCAGCAGTGGTCTCACTGGCCATCCCCTCCACCTGCTCTCCAGGCTGAGCATGCAGAAGGGAAGAGGGTTTGGACAGCTGATCGAATTATAAAACACTGAAAAGGTCAGAGTGGTACCGTTTGCTGTTATCTCTCACAGAACATAAGAGGTGTATTAAAATTCTGCTGTCTCATTCGTGTAACAAGGGAGAAAATTGTAAGGAGAGGAAAATGAAAAGGGGAAAGTGTCTTTCCTCTTCGTAGTCGGGTCAGGCAAATGATGCAAGTTTAACTCTTGTACTTAGCTGTGACTTTCAGGGGCTGGATGTAGCTGTGTGTGCATGTCCAGCCTCTCATTTCTGTGTAGAGGAGATAAAAATCTTGCTCCAGGGACAGTCACTAGTGTAATGAATTTGGTGGCCTCAGCTTTCTCCTTTTGAGTTCACCACCTTGGTTTTTGGCAGAGCTTGTGGTCAGAATCCAGGAGGTGTTTGGAAAGGGTAGAGATCAATCCTGGCAGGTCAGTTTGACATGATTCAAGCTGGAATAACACGATGTGAAGATGAGCTGCTGGCTCACATATGTGCTGAGGACTGGGACAGCAATGGCCAGCACACACGTGCATAAGTGTTGCTTCTAAAGGGGTCATGGGGCTGTGTTGTTTCTTGGCATTGTCCAGCCTCCCTCTCTGCTCTCCTGGTTTTCTCCTCCTCCCACAACCTGACTTGTCCTCACTTGCTGGAAACATTGTTGGAGATCTGTCCTGCATGGCCCCAGGACCTGTCCTCCAGAAGGAGGATGCATCTCACCAAGCTTGTTCCTTCTGAAGTGGTTCTTGCTTGCCCCAGCGTCACATTCACTACCCACCTCCTCCTTGATCCAATGGTACAAAACCCGCTTTGAACCTCTTCTCTTTCTCAGAAACCTGTATTTTGTCTTTGATTGAGCTTTCCTGCTCTCACCTTCGCACTGTATCAGGTTACTGGAGAATATGATAACAAAAGAAAAGGGCCAACATAAATCCATTGCTTCTCCATGAGTTGCAAGAAGCTGAAGCAGTTTCCTTGCTGGCCAAGGACATGGTCTACTGAAGATTTCCATTTTACACAGCATGCTTGTGTAAATATCTGTGCTGATTTTAGTTGGAATAGAGTTAATTTTCTTCATGGTAGACCATATGAGGCTGTGTTTTGGTTGTGCTGAGAATTATATCGATAATGGTTTTGGTTAAAGCAATGTTTATATCAAGGACTTTTAAAATTTCTGATATTGCTTAGAATCTGGGAGGAGACACAACCAGGACAGCTTACCCAAACTATCCAAAGGGGTATTTCATTCCATAAAACATCATGCTCAGTATATAATTTGGGGGTGAGCCAGGGGTCTTGGTCTCTCTCTTGCTCTCCCTTTCTCTTGGTCTGGCACTCTGGCTCTTGCTGCTAGGGAACTGGCTGAGAGTTGCTCAGTAGCTGGTGAGCAGTTGTATCATTTGTTTTCTTTTCCATTACCTATTAGAAGTAGTCGTGGTAGTATTATATACATTACATATTATTGGTGGCATTGGTATTGTTAGTATTAATAATACAATTTTAGTATCAATAATACTATACTGGTATCATTATTTCATTTATTTCCAATTATTAAACTGTTGTTATCCCAACCCATGAGTTTCCTTATTTTTTCTTCCAATTCTCCTCCTCCACTGAGGGTGTTGAGCGACCAGCTCTGTGGTTCTTGATTGCTGGCTGGGGTTAAACCATGACAGTATCAAAGTGCCACCAGTCATCTGAGCCATCAGCGGCTGAAGAGGTGAGTGGGTTTCCCTGGGCCCTGAGAACTGGAGCATTTGTGGCTTGTGGGAGTACCCGCTGCTCTGAAGGTGAAATAAATGTGGGGGAGATGCAGACAAGCAACTGTCTCCATCTCAAATGCTGAGACCCCACAACGTACCGTGATGAGCAGGAGGTATGAACTAACTTGGGCGAGAGCAGACTCCCTCCAGGTTTGAAGGATGGCTGCTCAGAAATCCAGATTTTTCCCCAATGAGAAAGAGCAGAGGAAAAATCCTCATTCCAAAAGTTTTTGTTTCAAAAGGTAGAGTTTCCCCTGGGAGGTTTCAACCTGATTTTAAGTGAAAATGCCTGCTTTCAGCCAGCTTTACAATATCATTGCAGTTAAAACCAACCAAATAAAAATAAAATTTGAAGTCATATTTGAAGTCAAAACGAAACCAAAATGTTTTGTTATTTCCCACTGGAGAACTGAAGTTGATGTTTCCCTGAAAACAAACATTTTTGGTGAAAAAAAGGCATTCTTTAGCACAGAAACTTTCTTTGAGTGCCTTTTCTAAGAGCTGGTAATACTTCTTGACTTGCTTGAGTTATTGCTACCTATTAGCATTTTGCCGGGTCTGCTCTTAATGTCAGTTACAGTGTGGTTTTTTGGGCTTTACTCTGCTGTTTCTCTTAATTGAGGTAGTGCTTAGAGCCCTGAAATGCAGCAGCAATGCCATTGTGCCAGGTGCTGGGGTGCTGCAGAGCAGTTGGCAGTGTCTGGCCCACGCTACGGACTGGTCCAATGAAGCTGGGGAAAGCAGAATCAGAGCAGAAGAAAGCAGAGCAAGTTACTGAAGACCCTGAAACAAGCTGGGGCACTTTTGGAAGAAAGACTTAAAATTTTTAGGTGCTTCTCACTGCTGGTGTCTCCCCAGCCCCCAGTGCCATGGATGCAGTTCATGCCCAGCCCTTCTCAGCATCCCACCACCTGGCCTTGAGGTTTGATGCAGGAATTACCAAAGTTGTTACATCTGTGCTGTGGGAAGATGGACTGGGTGGCAAGGATGGTGGGGAGGGGGACAAAGCAGGAGCCCAGATCCCCCTTAATGCCACCTCATATCAGTAGTCCATGCCTGGCGCTGCCACATACACATCTGGAGCTGCCTCATCCTGCTGTTTCCAAGGCTACTGGAGGAAGGAATCACTTGTGATACCAAACTGAAGGAAAGGCGATGACTAAGCAAATGTCAGAAACGCTTACTCTGGAAACCACACTACACCTTCTCTGGTCAGAGCTTAACGCTGTCTAGACAATGGTCTGCTCTGTGCAAACTCAATTAATGTAATGCTGATAGACTGGAACAGTGCTCAGAGGTCCTTCCCTGCCTCAGCGCTGGTGTGTACAGCCCCAGAGCTGCCTTTCTGGGGCATTTTTTCTGCTTGGAGAGCATCGAGTCAGGTGATTTAATGGAGTGGGGTGTCATGGCCAGGAGGTGGGCTGAATAGGCAGAGGCTAGAGCCAGATGCTATGAATCCCCTGAGATTTAAATCCAGTTGTCATGGTTTAACCCCAGCTGGCAACTGAGCACCACACAGCCATTCACTCACTCTCCCTACAGCAGGATGGGGGAGAGAATTGGAAGAGTAAAAGTGAGAAAATTCATGGGTTGAGGTAAAGGCAGTTTAATAGGTAAAGCAAAACAAGGAATTCCTTCACCTCTTCCCACTGCAGGCAGATGTTCAGCCATCTCCAGGAAAGCAGGGGTCCATCACACATAATGGTTACTTGGGAAGACAAATGTCAAAACTCCAAGCATCCCCCACACTGTCGTGTGCTTCCTACAGCTTTGTACGCAGAGCACAATGCCATATAGCCTGGAATATCCCTTTGGTCATTTGGGGTCAGCAGTCCCGGCTGTGTCCCCTCCTAACTCCTTGTGCCTCCCAGCCTCCTCGCTGGTGGGGTGGGGTGAGGAGCAGAAGAACCTTGGCTCTGTGTCAGCACTGCTCAGCAAGAATGGAAACATCCCGGTGTTATCAGCACTGTTCCCAGCACAAATCCAAACCACAGCCCCACACCAGCTCCTGTGAAGAAAATTAACTCTTCTTTAACTCTCTCAGTCCTAGCCAAAACCAGCACACCAAACAAGCATCTCCTTCCTAAAAATCATAGCTCAAGCAAGAGAGACATATTACAAAGAGAAAACAGCAGCATGGAGTGAAACACTGCCATGCTCACTTGATGATTAAAGTCAAGTCAGAGCTTAAAGCTACTCTTGTTACACCTTAGTGCACTTGACTCATGCATTTTGGGTAATAGAAATTGCCAGCACTGCTTTTATTTTTTTTTTCTCTACTTGTGCTTTCCTCAGTTGGCTGGAGGGGTAAGCCTGAACTGATTTAGCTCCTAACGAAACATTTAACTCTTGTGCCGAAGAGCTAGGAGGAATTTCTGGACCATTTCACAGCAATAGGCTGCATCAACAAAAAGCATCTGATGCTGTTGGCCTACATCCCAAAGTCCTCAGTGCCTTTTTCTCGTGTGCTCCCTTGTCAGGAAGCTGCTGTGGACCATCTCACCTCTCCTGCAGCTGTCAAAGGAATTCCCCACAGATCTCTCTCTCCTGCCCTGCGATTCAGGTCGGCCTTCATACCACAGGGAAAACTTGCTGCAGCAAATCAGCGGCACCAATGAACACAGAGTCTGCTCTGCTGGCTGCTGCTGCCTGCTTGTATTTCAGATGGCTGCAGCATGCAGACCGACTTGCCTGCCTGGTCAGCGGAGTGAGGAGAAGCTCCAAAACCCACGACTGATGCAAGTGCAGCTTCCCCTGGAAAACTGCAACTACCATCTCTGCTCTGCTGGCTTGTAACTGCCTGATGGGCCCAAAGGGACTGCTCTGAAAATTTGGAAAACACAAACATTTGTTGCTGTGCTGGGACCTGGCATGTCAGGTTTTGGCCCAGGGCACATATCTTTTAATAGCTGGATTATACAGCCCAGAAATGTTGAGCTTATGATGAAAATGCTGCCAGACTTTTATCTGCAGCAATTCCAGTGGTCTTAACAGCCCAGTGGAGAGTGAAAGCCTCCGTTATGTGAACTTCCAATTAATTTAAGCACATTCCCCTCTCCTGCTATAAAGATGTCGCTGCCTTGCACCAGTGACATTGCTCTGGCCCCTGAGGACCCAAAAGCTCTGCTCCGTGGGACCTGGCTGCACTGGCCATTGGCACTGCTGACTAGTAGGCATCTGTGCTCTCGTGTTGGTTTTGGGAAAGGGATTATCATGCTGTGGTGGGTGAAAATGGATGGGGATAGACTGGGAAACTGCAGCGTGGGGTGGAGGAGGAAGAAAGCAGGTCTGGCAAACCAGTGCCCCAGGAGAGCATGATTGTGGGCATGTTTTGTAATGGTGTTGAGGTGATCCTCTCGGTCATTAAACGTTGCCTCCTGAGCATGTAAAAGCTATTCGGAGTTGTCTGAACATCGTGATTCCAGACCAATGTGTATCTTTACATCTAGTCAATTAGATTTCAGAGGCAACAAGTTGTTGTTTCTCTAGTTCTTTTTATCCAAGGACCTTGGTAGCTGAGCACTACTGGTCTTACAGACACTTTTAGTCATGTCCTACAGAGGGTAAATTGTCAAACATCCTCCTCTCGCTCCACATCTGCCAGCCTGCTGCTATGTGGTCCTGTACGCTGCAGCTGGGTCCCTTTTTCTTCAGCTTTGCCAGCGAGGAGCTGGTGTGACAGCTCCATCTGACTCAAACAGGGCAAGACCAAGGTTTTAAAAAAAAAAAAAAGTAAATATTGTTTGAACCATTGAATTGGAATGGGCTCAGTTTGAGTAAGGGTGATCAGGTGTGTGACTCCCCAGCAAATCTGGGTGATGGTAACTTCCATACCATGATTCTAGCAACTAAGTACAGCTGGAATACTTTCTAACTAAGCCTTAAAATTTCTGGGAAGTCTCCTCTGGGGTGGTTGTCCTCAGTAAGGCTTGTGCACAGACAGAGCACTGGTGTTGTGTAGTATTTGCTGAAAATTATTGTGTCATGGTTGCACCATGCTGGGCAGAAACAGCTCTTCGAGGCTGCTGTGCTGCAAACATGCTTGCCTGGGTCTGCTCTGAACCTCGTCAGCTGCAGAACTTGAGCTTTATCTATACAAAATAGGGAAAAGCGGGGGTTTATCTGTTACACTCATGAAATACTGTTCCCTAAGCACCAAGCATAGGAGCTGATACGGCTGAATTATCCTAAAAAACAGAAGGGGGGAAGTTACAATTTCTGTTTTCAGTATGGAAGGAATAAATTCTGACTTTCTCGTGTCCACAGCCCAGATTGCAACAGGTTTAAACCACAGTACAGATGGCAATGCGATTATTGCCAACATCTACTCATTATATTAGATAAGACCCTGGGTTTATTTAGCAGAAGCAGATGGAGGGAATACACAATATTTTAGGTGTCTTGGCAAACTGTGTTTTCCTTAGAACAACATTGCATGTTTGCTGTGATAGTTCTGGCCAAAAAAAAAAAAAAAATAATCGAAGAAAGAGGGAGAATTATATCTTTTGGGAGTGACAATGAGGTGAGCATTAAAGAAAAGATATTATACTGCAAATCTTAAGATATCTGATGCCTTATATTAATCCCTGTGACAAGAGGAGAGTTTCAGCTTTTATTTGAAAGGGTGTATTTTTTGTGGCTCATAGGCTAAAGCTTGAAAACATGAGCCCAGCTGCCTGCAAAAGCTGAGAAATCACAAGACAGAGAGAGACCTAATACTTTTTTTTTTTTTTTAAAAACTCATGACTTTTTAAAAAATGTCCCTTGACATTTAATCCAGCATTGTTAGTTTTGGGGCTGCCTACTTGTGTGATCCCTGGTGATACTGCATCTCTGAGCAAGGGGCACCAGCTGCAGGTAGAAAAATGCTTGGGTTTGGGGTCCTTCAAGGCAGCAGATTTGGACAGGAGGTGTATGAGGAACATACATATCTCTGCTTGTTTGAGCATTCATAGCATTCATTCACCCTCCCTCAGAGACCACTGACCTTGGTGTTGAAGCGTCCTGTGGCTGTGACATGGCTAGGAACCACCTCCCTGGCCAGCCTCCCTCCAAAGGGAAGCAGCCCATCTCTGTGCCTGCTTTTGTAGGGGTACCTGAAAGACTTTCCAGCCTTTGTCCTCCAAAAATTGGGCTCTCAGAGAAATTTCCTAGAGAGATATTTGCCAGACAAGGTTTGGGTGCAATTTTCTTGTCTTGTTGAACTCTACTCCTACATCATCTATCTTGATGCAAGCTGTTGCCTGGAAAGACATGGGATGGCAGGCATAGCTGAGGGAGTCAGCACTGCCCCTAAGGGTGTAACGAGGTGGTGTAATGTGGTAGTTGCTTGGAGCCCATGGCCCTGAGAAGTAGTCAGAGCCATTCAACATGCACCTGGGGAAGAACAACAAATCCAGTTTCTGCCCCAGCCTCTTTGGAGTTCAGTATTGGCTCTCATGCACAGCTTAAGTAAGCTGTGAACTAAATCCTCAATGTATCATCTGCTCATGATGGTCTTAAGCTGGAAGTCATGAGCCAAAACCAGGTCATCAAGTTAGCTAGCCCCATGCACACAGATTGAAGGAGGCTGCGTTTCCCTGGCAGAAGACTTTCCCAGCTGGTAGAGCAGGCAGAGGACTGAGTGTGTTCCCCTTCACAGACTGTGGCTGTTCTCTCTGGTCACTGTAAGGAAGACCCAAAGGAGTCGTGGGTGCCTGTACACTCACTAACCACATTTGGTGCTTCCTTGGTACATTGGGTCATACCACCTGGATGGGATTCCTCCACAGTATGCAAGTGGCAGCATGACCTAGTGTCACTCCTTGGACATAGCACGACTCCCTGCGTGCTTGTGCTGGGAGGATGAAAACGATGTGAGTGCAGGCAGAAGTGCAACGCCGTGGTGATGGCAGCAGGAACTCGTTTGAAATCCTGGTAAAGCTGTCTAGCTAGCATGGCTTGGTTCAGTTTGCGGGGGGGTTTGGGTCTCTAATTGGTCAAGTGCACAAATGCATCCAGGCGTGGATGATGCTGACGATCCATTTTTGCCAGTTCTCATCCATCTGACTGTCCCAGTGAGGCTTAGCTGGCTGAGTGCTGCAGAGTGAACATAGAAAGCGCAAATGTGGCAGCATGAATGAGCTAGCTCTCCACTCCCTCCCTTCCCATTTATTATATGAATGTTTGTGGCTATCATTTTACATGATGTATTTATCTTTGCTTGTTACCTACCCATCTCTGGCTTGTTACAGGATTCAGTGATGTAGTGGCAATGGTGGAGTGGGTGGACGCAGAGGAAGACCATCCCTCCAAGTCAGTGCATGGTCCAGCTGGTGGCTCAGTGGAAGAGAAAAACATGCAGTTCAGAAAGGCCCAGAAAGCAGTAACCTAACAAGAGGCTTCCTTTCCATCCTGACTGATGTGCCCATCACTGACATATTTTTCCTTCTCACCATTCCCTCACTGGCTGTTGCTCCCTGTCTCTCTCCTGCCAGTTAACCGTTTTGTTTTGCTTTTTAAACGCTAGCGTAACTTGATCGTGATGACATTTCCTGCTCAACTCATGAACAACTACTCCTGGGGACTGGCCAAATGCAGAGGGTGATGTGGTTCTGGCTCCAAATCACACAGACTTCGTCACTGCTCCCAGGGCAGTCTGGCAAGGAGGCTCTTGTTTGGTTGGTGGGTGCTTATAGGGAAGAAGGGTTGAGATGTGCTTTTAGTGACTCAGATCTCTTACCTCCTGCAGTGTCTGTGCTGCCCTGCTTACCCACCTGGCAGAAAAATACATCCCCTATTCCACATACCAGCTGTCCTGTGCCCTTTGTCCAGTTCGAACTGCCAGCTAGCAGAGAGCAGAGTCACACTCCTCCAGACTTTCTGGCATAGCAATGAAACGTAGCATCTAGTTTGGGTGATGTCTTTCACACACACAGGACTTGGGGGTTTGTATTTTTCAGGAAAACGGCAGCTTTAAATCAAGTCAAAAATATTTGCAGACTTGACATGAATTGCTTTACTAAAAAGGAAAACACATTAGAAGTCAGAATACTTCATTTTAGAACTTGTAAAATGAATCAAACAATCCCAAATGGTGTTTCATTGCTCTTCCCCCTCCCCCAAATACTTGAAACATTTTGCTGACACTGAAATTCTGAAATTCCCCTCTCTTGAGGACTCTTGTTGCTACTGAGCTAAAACCCTCCATAGCTCGCCCATGCACAAGGGACCATGGGGTGGAATGCATGAGATGCACCAGATAGCTCCAGGAAAGTGCTTTGGGCTCCCGGCTCCTGCTCCCCATATCCTCTGATGCCAGGAACAATATTCTGGGGTGCCCATTTCCAAGGACTGAAAGCAGCCGTCTCTCCTTTGTAATTTTAATGTAGTGAGACTCAAGGTATGACCTACTTTCCAGCCACAATGAAGCGCAGGATGGTTTTAACTCCTCTGTGCTCAGTTTTCTCAGCGTGAGCCACTAAAGCGTTTTGGACATGTGCATTTTCCTGCCAGCTGCCATCGCTTACTGCGAATGAGCCTCCTTTTCTACTCTGTGGTGTGGTGTGTTCGTGTCTCTTCCGCTTAGAAGCAACAAGGACTTATTGAGCACCAGAACATATTCCTTCATCCTGGGCAGGAGCCAAGCTCTCAGCTCTCCACACTCTGCAAAACCTCATTCGTTTTGTTTGATATCGACCTCTGCTTGGTTGCTGTGAGTCTCGCTACAGCAGAGGAGTGTGTGTCTACAGATGCTCCTCTCCCTGTCTTCTCCCTGGAGCCTGGCTCAGGAATCACAGTCAGGAAAGTAGGTTGCAGGTGGTTTTGAGGGGCGGATTCTGCTCTCATTTTGCTGTCTCTCCTCCCAGGACTATGGAGCATTTGTGCCATGCAAAGAGGAGGAGAGGGTTTGCATTCATATCTGGGCAGAACTGTATGCTAAAGGCTGGCAGCAGATTTAATGCTGGATACAAAAGGTTCAGAAATGAACCCATTTGGTGTGAGATCAAGGAATGGGTTGGCTGTTTGTACCTTGGAAGCAAAGCAACCCTGTACTGTTAAATATTGTTATTTCCTCGGTGTGTTTTATTTTGCCCTTTGTTCCTTTCACGTTATAGCTAAAGAGAGGTTTATCCTTCACCACAGTGAGACCATTTTGATGGATACGGACAGTCTGGGGACAAACCTGTTTGTCTGATCAGCCTGAGTTGCTCTGGATAGGCTGGTGTTAAGGAAAGGGTTGGGACCTTGTGCATTGTGTCGTACATGTACTTTGGAGGGAAGGAGTAGGCTTAGGTGCAACATGCAGGTATCTATTTGGATGCTTAGACTTGGTCATCCAAAGGAGGGGCAGAGAGCTGGCAAGCTGGGCCCTTTCATGTGGGAGGGCCTGTGGACTGTGGGGGAGGGGAAGTCACCAATATGGAGTGATGGAGCCAACAGATGAACCTGGTAATGCCATAAATTAAACGGTGTAATTAACATGCCAGATCTACTTATCAGCTCAGACCTGGTGTCGACTCTGTGTCTTTGGTCGTCAAGATAAAGCTCACACACCATGAAATCAGACTGAGGGAAAAGAGGCATCTTTCCAACTGCTCCAGTCAGTGCTTGTAAGCAGATTTGTGCTGCGGCTGGGAGCACAGGGAGCCGTGGGGCTGACAACCGTGCCGCTGCAGTCCGAAGGCAAGCCAGGCTCGCTGCGCTGAACAGAACGGCTGCCTGCATCTGAGGGGCTGGCTCAGGGGCACTTCTTGGCTGGTTGCCTCCGCTGACCTGCCCTCAAGTCCCAGGCAAAGAAATCAGCCAGACCACATCATCAGCATATGACTGAGCAGTGTCTTCAGTGAGTGCTCTGGAGTTAAGGTGAAAAATGTTCATTTTGTTTTGCACTGCAGCTGAGATGCCTCTCAGCAGACAGACACCCACTACTAACACTCACCCTTTGCAGCTTTCCGTGTGTGCGACTGGCGTGGTTTCTCCCTGAGTCTTGATCATCTGCTCCATCCGCTGCCAGGACTTCGTTATCTGTGGCTGGTTGGTACATACGAGGAAACGGGGACAAGGGATGCCCTGGTGCCACAAGATGTTAGAGATCATGGTACCTGCTTCCCCATGGTGCTGCCCTGATAGTCCTTGGAGGTCACTGCCATGGGGACCTAATATTTTTTCTTGCAATGCCTCCAGTGATGCTGTATTTCTTGTTACCCCTCTCTAGTCCATCATGACTTACCGCTTTCCTCCCACAGCTCCTCCACTCGCTGCTGGAGTGACTCCACTGGAGCTCACCATGTGCAGGTGCAGCTTGCACCCTCCCCAGCCCAGCAGACCTTCACTTGGGAGCAGCTTCCCTGATAGGAAGCTTTGTCTTGGTGGCCACCTCCACTCCCAGGCGCTCCCGGTTGGCTATGTGGTTCCTGGCTGTTGTGCAGAAGTTGATGTTTCCAGATAAAGACCATTAATTCAAAGGCTGGGACATGCATGGCAAGGTCAGTGGTGCTGGTTGGTGTGCTGCTGGTATTCCTGATTCTGGAAAGTCCTGCCAGCTCTGGCCAGAAGCATGCTGTGTGCTGGTTTGGGGTTAAAATGCTTGAGTCATTCAGGAAAGCAGCAGGCAGATCAGCCTCCTGTGGCAAATTGTTTCAGAGGGAAAAAAAAAAGAAATGGAGAATATATATTTTTGTAAATTTTTAATGCTCTGCATATGCTTTTGAAGGGAAAACACCAGTTAAAAAGCTCAGCTTTTAAAAATTAATTTCATGGTCCTTTTTTTGAGGGAAATAAATCTTTTCAGTGGAATTTCTCATTTCAAAGAATTATTTTTCCACTTAATTTTCACTGTAAAATTCCCAAGTGTTCCCACAATGCCATGGGACTGGGAGCTACCATGGGATCCTAGCTACCATGAACACCCTGACAGAGATTCTGGTCGTGGTGAAAACTCCCGTGGTGGTGGGACATTCTTCACCCCCCCGGGGGCACTGGAGGAGGAATCGGGAAGGAGCGGGTGGGCAAAGGTCACAGGTAGCACAGATAGAGTTGACGGTCAGCCCACAGACCATCCATAGATGGGGGAAATGTCTTAAAACCCGCTGATATTTATGAAAATATTTATCTTATTTCTTTTTCACATTGATCTTCATTTTCTGGGGTCATGGGTGATTGTTAAATGTCAGCAGCCTGTGCCCAAAATTGGGCTCTGTGAATGGGGGTGATTTATTGGAGTTTTCTGTGCTCCTGTTTCTGTCAGAGATTTTGGGGTGGATGCTGCTGAGCTGTCTGCCTTAGGTGGGGTTGAATCTGTGGGTAAGAGGTGATGGTTGCTTTTTCTTTTTGTAAGACAGCTGCTGTACTTCTGGCTCATTTTCTCCTTTTTTGAGGGATACTGTCTGGTGGGTATTTAGTCTTCTTCCTAATCCCTCTGAATAGACTGATTCGGTTCTTAGAAGCAGGTGCTTGGGATAATGAGGTCTCTGAAAAAATTGCTGTTTCCACTTACTTTCTAGGACTAGAATTTATAATAGATAGCAAGGTTATATAAAAAATACCTACAATTTATGGCAGCCATTCGTCCTCTAGCAGAACCTGCCCTGGCACCAGTGTTGTCCAGTGGCGGGATCCCGTTGGAAGTGTTAATCGCTCTCAGTTATTAATCTTGCTGCTTTTTGCTGTATGTTATCTGCTTGCAAGCAGACACGCTGAAGCTGCTGGACTTGCAGCCAGTGCCAGTTCTCTCCTGCACGTCTCATGCCACCTCTGTTGTGATTTATAGACAGTGATGCCAGGAGACCGGGTGGAAAACGCGCTCCATCACCTGCAGATACGTGTGTGTTGAGCGTGGCCTCACCACCTGCTCTTTGCTGAGGCTGGACCCAAGGTGTGGTTGCTCCTATAAGCGGAGATGTGTATAGAAAACCCTGCATTTTTGTTTGTCTATTCCTGGGTCTCACTCGGGAGCTCTCCTGTGTTTCTATTCCTCCTCCTCTTCTTTCCCTGGGGAAGATGCAAAGCACCTCTGTCACCTGCTCCCCAAGAGATCATCTGGAAGTGATGAAATAAATCCACTAAAAGGGCACTAAGGTAGGAGGAGGACAAGGTGGGGATGATCCTGAGGAGCAGGGTTAGCTTTTCCCTGCTGCAGTCCTCAGGATTTAGAGATCTGGGGCTAAGCTTGAAGGAGTTTGGAGGCGTTTTTTTTGGTCAGGGCTTCAGCAAGGAGATTTGTTATCAGGCAGCTCTGAAAAGTGCAGCATTGTATGGCAGCGCGTCTTGCTGAACCAGTACACAGAAATCCTGAGCTCCGAGGTACTTTAAAAATGGATTGCTAATTATTTATGTTAGCATAACGTTCAGGAAAGGAACTTTCCCTTCATTCTTTGCTTTCTTTTATACCCAAAGGAATAAGTTGCTTTTATAACTTATTCCAGAACAAAAGTTATTGAGCATTTATCACAAATTTGGCCTCTGTCTCTGGGAACAGATGTCAGTCAGAGCTTGTTAGTGGAGGTGGTGATACAGAATACAGCATTTAACCAAGTTAGCATGAAAGTGAGGAATGAGTATAGCGGCCCTGAGCACTGCTGGGCTGGCAGGATGCGTGCCCAGATCCTCCACAGCAGCATGTGAGCCACAGAGATCTGATGGTCAGCCATCCCGCTTGTAAAAAGGGCAAATTACATGGAGGAATTTCTTAAAGGAGATTTTGTTGTGCTTAGACACTTGAAGTGCTATCAAAGACAACATCCTAAGCCTATCAAACCTCGCTGTTTCTGTACAACTCGTTAAGATACAAAAAGGACTGTGGATCAAGCCATTTATTCTTTTTTGTGAGGTTATCTCCTAAAATCTTCTTTTTATGGCTATTTTTTTGCCTTTCACAGCTGATTTTCTCTTCTGGCTTGCCCATCACCTCTGCCTTCTTCTCAGTTGTTCACTGTGCAGCCAGGGATGCTTCGGCAGGATTGTCAGGACGTGCTTGTCAGCCGGCTCCTTTGATCCCTCCATTTTCCGTATTTTTAATGCTAATTTCCGACTTGTTCTGGCCTAACTCACAGTGGCTTCTGCAAGCTTTCAGCTGGAGTGGGGGAAAAGTAAACCAGAAAGATGGCACTTAGGCAAATACCACAAAGTTAATTAAGGCCTTTCCCCCTCATTGGGGCATTTTTCCACGCATGTCTCTGAACGGTTTAGAAAATTGGGCTGCGGAGCAGCTGTAAATTAGCTGTGGTTTTGTAGGGAGAAAAGGCACCATCCCTGCCCTGGCACAGCTTCTCCCAGCCGAGCTGCTTTGCTGGGCTCCAGCTGCCCTCGGCTCTTCGCTCGCAATTACGGGACACCGGCTTTCTGCCAATGGGTCCGTCGGAGCAGGAAGACCCTATGTGCCAGGGCTCCTGCGATATGTGCTGACCCCATAACACTTCTAAAAGCCCCAGGGCCCTCTTTCCCCAGTTCCACTGTTTGGACAGCCTGTCTGGGGGTGCAGGCTGTGAGGGCAGAGTGTGAGAAGGCTGCAGCATCCAGCTCCACCCGCCCCCACTTGGACTAGTGCAGGAAACATGTTGGATGCCCCCCTGGGTGTCCTTACCACCTGCCTCATTTACCTGCAAGGCTGAAATGTGGATTTTTACACCTAGAGCTACCACCTCATCCCCTCAGTCTTCCGTTTCTTCCACCAAAAGTGGCTTTGTTTAGGATGCAGCTGTACTTTTTTTTTCCTC
>NW_010261215.1:80668-107046 GCF_000690775.1 Eurypyga helias
GGAAAATATGGGTTGCGTTGTTTTTGATGTGATTCACGGACCAGCTCTCCAGCCATGGGAGATGGTAGGCTGTAGGGTACCTGTGTAGGTTAACTATGGGATCACAGTGATGTAGGAATTAATGAATGATTGGGGGGTTTGAATGGGGAGTAGGGGGAGAAGGGGGTGTCGCCATAGTGTGAGCAGGTACTCACACTAATAGCATCATGCCTATTAGGAAGACAAGATTGGAATGAAGACCTTCAGCCACTGGAACATTTACTGGCACCATGGGACTATTTGGTGGTATCCTCCATTCACTCCCATTTTCTATTTGAATTTAAAAAAAAAAAAACAATCAAGCACCCTCCTCTCAGCTTGAACCAGGAGCCAGGGCTCTGCCTGAAGACAGCACAAATCCATCTTGGCTCACTAAAGACTAATTGTGCTGTTAGTAGCAACACCCAAGGTGGATGTTTAAGATTATCTTTTGACTTGAAGTGTGTGTTATTCCCAGGCTGCAGAGGTTTATAAATGAGCAATTAAGTTTTGAGGGTGGAGGGAAGGGAGAAGAGGAATGAAATCACTGGCTTGGGTGCAGAAGATTAAGTTAGAAGTCATGGCATGCGATGGCTCTTGGTTTAAATTGTCTCCTGTTGCTTATGCCCAAACTGCATTGATAGAGATGATGTAATGTGAATTTTCTGGTCGTGAAAATGTAGGAACAGATGTCCTATAGAATAGATACTCTGATCCTCGTGTCCTGGCTTACTGCTGCCTCTCTTGCCAGCCAACATCTCAGCATGCATTTTTCCTGATCACCAGCACCTCCAGCTGATGGAGTCTGGCCCCTTCCGCACAGCAATACCGCTCCTGCTCTTCCTTGGCCCATGCTTGGCAGCAGTGCTAAGTCAGTCAGTAAGTCAAAGACAGGGCTTTTATCCGAGCGGAGCTGCGCTGTGAGTGCTCCCTCCACAGCCACGTCCTCCGCTGCCGAGTGTGCCAGACATCCTGCATAATACATATTACACGGTAAAACTATATGTCTCCTTTTGAAAAATTCTGCTTTTTCTTGTATATTTTATGGTAGCTGGACATTTTCTGAATATTCATCAGCAGCCTATTATCAGGAGCTGAGAAAAAGGTTTTCTGGGCAGACGCAGATAAATCGGGGTGCACACTGTGGGTGCTCAGCCCCTCTCAGAGCATCTCTGTGCCCCTGCATGGGACATTTGCTGTGCCTGGGTGCTTAATCCCCAGGAGAACGCCTGAAATTCCCACCCAAGCCTAGCAACCCCTTTCCATCTCTGCCCATGGCTTGTGGCAGTGCTGGAATCCCACTTTTCCCCCAGGTTTGCTAGTTCTTACTGCTGTGGCTCTTGGGGAAGGGTTGGCAAAGTGTCAGGTTATGGTCCAGGCTAGGTCCCCGTGCGCAGCGCTTTCAGCAGTTGTGGTTAACAAAGTTGTGGCATCTTGCACATTTGGTACCAGGTGACTGGGGTCTTGCAGACCCACTGTGGGGCTTAGTGCTAAGTCGCTTCCAACCTGGTAGAACAGCCTGTGGACAAACAGCAAAAAATAATGGCAATTGCTTACAACCACTTTGAATGGTGCAGTCTGTGGGGAGCTGGTGAGAGGGGTTTTGCTCTGAACTAACTGCGTGGTTGGCTGTTGTTAGGGGAACCCTGACTCAAATCAAGGATATTTTTGTTGAAGCACCATAGGAAGTGCTGCAGTAATTAATGAACACGGGTTTGCCATGCTCTCTGTGGGGTAGTGTGCCTTTCAGGGTCTTCGCTTAAGGAGTTTACATCACTGGGACTTGTGGACACTGTGACAATATTTCTTCCTTTCCTGAATCCTAAAACAGTGAAACAATTTAATTTTCTGTGCAGAGCACTTAAATCTTTAAGAATAATTCTGCTTTGGGGGCTGTATTTCTTATCAGAGTTACTGGAGCGTATCAGAGGAAATACTTGCACCCTACTCCCTCGATATTCTCCTCAAATGAGATGCTCTGAACTAGAATTAATTTTGCACACACAGAGTACACTGTATGACTAGAAACTGCTTCAGATATTAGGAAAGACCAGACATCAGTACGTGAGGGATTTCTGAATTCATTATAGGGAAAAGCTCTGGCAGGTAATTTCTAGCATAACTGAGGGGTTTATTTCACTCTCACTGTCTCCTGCTGCAATATGGTGTATCTGCTGCTCTGTAACGGCCCGAGCCAGGCCTGTCCACTGTGTGTAAACAGCCCCATAAGCAGGCAGATATTGCAGATTGTTTTATAGTCTGAGCAAGGCTCAGCAGCTCCAGAGGAGCGTGTGAATTGATGGTTTCAGTGGACACCATTTGCAACGTGATCACAGGTATAAAGTTTAAAGCAGCTTAAATATTTGCTGGTATTACACAACACTTACCCATGCTCAGGAAAGAGGAATTTGCATTTAATCTCCGTTTTTCCTCTCTCTCCCCTTTTATGATTAGGATTCTAGCAACTGCTGGGACTGACTTTGACCTGCGGACCCTGCGAGCCGTCCGGGTGTTGCGACCCCTGAAGCTTGTGTCAGGAATCCCAAGTGAGTGTCATGATGTTATCTTCCTAGCCAAAGGTGCTCTGTAGCTTTTGGGTGTTACATGCTTTTCTGAGCAATATTTTCTTCCCCTGCTTCTTCGTGGTCTGTGGCTTCTGCCCTTGCTAGGTTCTGATTTTCTGTCATCCCATTTTGTGTACAGCCAGCTGATTTCAGCACTGTGCTCCCAGATTTGCAAGTGAGCAACAGGGATTTGTCCTAGCACCCTTTTTCCTGTGGGGTTGGATTAATTCTCTGGAGTGTGAAGACCTGAGACCCAAATTTTGCAGCTTTCAGGCTCCCAGCCCTGATCTTGGATCTTCTGACAGTTTTTACCAGCTGAGCATATTGCGCTGGGGATTTTACCCTTTTAATAAGGGGAAAAAAGAAGGAAAGGAGCAGACAGAACTTGGTCTTGCCTACCCAATGGGCAACTTGGTATGTTTTACATGCTCATGTGAAGGATCTGAATGCTCCAGTGAGGAGCTGAATCGTGCCTTGCTGATGCCCTGAAACCACCAAACTCCTCACAGTGTTGCTGACTGCCTTTTTGTTTGTCTCTTCCCCAGCTGCTCTGCCCGCTGGCTGGGGATCGCTGTCAGGAGTGTATTTCATTGCTGAGTATGGAACAGTGAGATTTTCCCCTCCAGCAAGAGGCAGTCAAAGGGAACTGCTGCTCTGTGGGATGCTCTGCTCTCCTCTGCATTAACCCCTTGGCAGCCCCGTCTCCTCTTGGGCGGCGGGTTGGGGCATCAGCTCGGCCACCTCTCTGGCTGCTTCAGAGCTGAAATGTTGGTGGTGCAGCAATCCAGAAGAGGGTTATGCTTTGTGCTAACAGCACCCAAATTTCCTGAAATCAGCATCCTTTCATGAGTAGGCCTTGAATCAGAATACCCATGCAGGAGAGGTCCTTGGCTAGGATTGGGAAGGATGTCATTTATTAAGAGGATCTCTAATAAGGAGATGCTGCTGGCTGTTTTTTCATGGAATTCTTGCCTGTACAAGGCAATATGGTGTTGTGGTGACAGTTTAGGGATGTCAGAGAAATAATACGGACCCTCAGGGTTGTCCCTGTCCTGCTGTGGGTCACACATTCTCCCCAAAAGGATGTGTTCTCCCACCCAGTGATGTATCCTGGACCAGCACAATATTTTCCCACAGAGCATTATTTGCTTTCATGTTTTTAGTGATGCTGTGAAGGCTGTGTGCTGTGGTTTTTTCCTGTAGTAAACGTATAACCTTGAGGTGCATTCATACACACACATGGTATGTGCTTTTCCACTCTCTTGGTATTTTTCCCGTCCAGCAGATCTTTGTGCTTTTTTTCTGCATGCACCGTACTGACCTCAGTAGTGCTGTACAAAGTGTCAGGATGATGATCATTCTCCAGACCTTAGGACAGGCCACCAAGGTGGCTTTCAGCTGCTGCTTATCACAGAATTTTTTTTGTTATGTGCATCTGTCTGACGTTATCTGACACCTCCATCTCTCCAACCTCTTGCGTTATCTCCCCCTGGTTTTAATTGAAAATGAGTTTTAGTGCCAGTGAAAAGGCTATGGATGGAAGCCCTGGAGTCAGGGTTTTGTTTCTCCGGAAGTGAGGTGTGACAGGCACGGCAGCCTTGCGGCTGTTCAGTGTGTCAAGGAGAAGGGGCAGCTCCCTGCCCTCCCTGGGACAGGGGGTACCACTGCAGCACCCAGCTCTGCTGTAGGATCTGCCTTAAGGATCTGGTCCAGCTCCAGGCTGAGTCTTGGGACTCCACTGGGTACAGGAAAAGTCCTTTTGTGTCTCTGAAGTGTAAGAGATCTTTGAATCTGTGATATGAATAAAAGGGGTCAGAAAAAGATGACTTTCCTGATTGTCTGTCTCACATCCTGAGAGCATTATGGATGTAGCATCTTTTTATTGCACCCTGGGAAAAGGAGCATTGCTTGGTACTGCCAATCCTAATCTTTTCCTTAGACAGCCCCTCTCTCCCACCCTGCCCCCATCCCCAAGTCCTTATTTTCCCTCCCTCACTGATTATGTGTTTTTCCTTGTCCCCACAGGCTTGCAGGTTGTCCTCAAGTCCATCATGAAGGCAATGGTGCCCTTGCTTCAGATTGGGTTGCTCCTCTTCTTCGCCATCGTGATGTTTGCCATCATCGGGCTGGAATTTTACATGGGGAAGTTTCATAAAACCTGCTTCTCTAACGAGACAGGTGAGCTTTGCGCTTCGCTCCCCTCCCGGCACATTGTCACCATGCTTCTAGTCCCCTTCATCCGATTGGGATGCTTTCTGGCCTGCTCTTATGCACCTTTTTCTTTCCTCTTCCACATTCACTGCATTGTGTCCCTCTTTACCCACTTACTCTAAGAGTTAACCAACTTCTGTGCTCACCCCACACACACTGGGACAGATTCTCCTCTCTGTTACACCACTGGGGCCTCCCTGATGCTAGTGGGTTGCTCTCAGTCTACACAAGAGTGTGATGAAGGTGCTTAGGGCCTCCTCTCATGGGAGAATTTTTTTGTAGTAGAAATACAGAACCAAATTCCTGTTGTTCCAGGTTGTTGAAAGCTGGGGTGGGGTTTTTTGGAATTTTTTTTTAATTCATTGGTCCTTGTTTAGGTTTTCATTGGATTTAGCACTATGAATAGCTGCTGAACATTGAATTTCCTTGCAAGGTTTCTGGGCAAGTTGCATGGGTATGAGAAAACATTGCTGTGAAATAATAAGGTTGGAAAGAGTAGGAGCAACCAAAAAATGAAAAAGGACAATAGACAGAAAGCAAGGAGCTCTTTGATGGAGAAAGGATGAAAATGTCCTTCAAACAGAGGAGGGCAAGGAAAATTGGGCACTGCAGAGTAAATGATGTGTCTGCCTATGAATGAGTGATAAACCCTGGAAGATGGAGGTGGAGAGGAGTAATGCCCAGAGACCCTCAGCTGGGACTGTCTGCCATGTTAAAGGCAGCTGCTTGTCCATGGCTCAGAGCTCCTTCCAATTAAAAAAAAAAAAAGTGCCCATTTTTTCTATTTAATTTTTTAATACTCCTTCATAGCAGTGCTAATATGTCTTGGTTATCTGGGCTATCCACAGATGAAAATACTGTTCTTGTCTCCAAAAGATTGCAATTTAAGGTAAAATTGACTGTCTTTAAAACACAGTCTTGTATTTTCTGTGATTTTCACTAATAGATCTTAATATTGATTTATTTATACACATTCAAATGGTAATAAAACAACATCCCTGCCAAATCTCTGGGCATCCTTCACAGTGCTTTCTAACAACCCCATGGAAACAGTTTAATATGCACAGCTTACACAGAGCTTTGCAGAAGTAGGGTGAAATTGTTTCCTTGCTTGTGTTCATAGAATCATAGAACGGTTTGGGTTGGAAGGGACCTTAAAGACCATCCAGTTCCAACCCCCCTGCCATGGGCAAGGACACCTTCCACTAGACCAGGTTGCTCCAAGCCTCATCCAGCCTGGCCTTGGACACTTCCAGGGATAGGACATCCACAGCTTCTCTGGGCAACCTGTCCCAGTGCCTCCCCACCCTCTCTGTGAAGAACTTCTTCCTGATATCGAATCTAAACCTCCCCACTTTCAATTTAAACCCATTCCCCCTTGTCCTGTCACTACAGGCTCTTGTAAAAAGCCCCCCCCAGCTTCCTTGTAGCCCCTTCAGATACTAGAAGGTGCTATAAGGGCTCCCCGGAGCCTTCTCTTCTCCAGGCTGAACAAGCCCAATTCTCGCAGCCTTTCATCATAGCAGAGGGGCTCCAGCCCTCTGAGCATCTCCGTGGCCTCCTCTGGACTCGCTCCAAGTGGTCAATATCCTTCTGATGTTGAGGGCTCCAGAGCTGGACGCAGCACTCCAGGTGGGGTCTCACCAGAGCAGAGTACAGGGGCAGAATCCCCTCCCTCGACCTGCTGGCCACACTTCTCTGGATACAGCCCAGGATACGGTTGGCTTTCTGGGCTGCCAGCGCACACGGCCGGCTCATGTTCAGCTTTTCATCCACCAGTACCCCAAGTTCTTCTCGTCAGGGCCTACGTAACATTAGAAAAACATAACAAAACCTGCAAAGGACAGTCAGGTGTTGTGACTTGTGTGCGAAGCATTATGATTCCTCGAATAAATTAAGTTTTAGACTGGATTTGTCAGACATTTTTGCAGGGCATGCGTGTTCATGCCAAGCTGAACAGGTCTCAGCCCTCTGCAAGGTCTCTGGGGCCACTGCAGCAATTAGAGAGGACTAATAATGGGTGACAATATAGGTGCATAGGAAGCAGGCATGCTCTGGGTGAGATGGCAGAAAGAAAGCAATTGTGAGCAGGTTTGCATTTTCTAGAAGCATTTTCAGGTATGTTAAATTGCAACCAAGTTGGCTGATTTTTTGCATCCCTTGTTGGCAGGTAGTGGCTGCAAGGCTGAGCTCTGAGGGTCTCTCACATCATAGCTACTGGGCTAAAGAGGAGACTGGGTTTTTTTTGTTTGTTTTCCTCCTTCTGGTTCATGTAAAAGCAAAACTTAAAACCCAACGCTGCCTGTGTTCTCTGCAGACAACTCTCTGACATCAGTGATGACTGAGGGATGTCTCTGCCAGGCTTGAGGACTGAGAACAGATTTGTCACGTGTCATGTCGTGTGTAAGCGACTCTTGCTTGCTGGGTGGCTCCCAGCTAGGAATTGGGAGAGCATCCAGAAAATGTTGTGTGTTGTGTATCTCTGCATGGCAGCACCTGGCATCTCGGTGGGAGGACACGGTGTGGCCAGGCTCGCCTCCCCCTCAAGCCCACTAGCCAGGTGGTGTGGGAAGGCACCTGTGTTTACAGGACTGGCTTCTGCATTTCCCAAGGGCTAACGAGCTGGTTGTGGGATGAATTATGGGGATCGATTCCACCTGCTCGGCGGGAAATGGTGCAGTGGTGTTTCTGGAAAGGCAGAGAGCGGTGAGGTTTCCTGGCGCTGCGGTCCCTTGTGAGCGGAGCAGCAGAGCATCCCACAAAGCCATCAGCTCAGCCTTTTAAAACCTAAGTGCTCTTCATCTCCAAAGAGGTGCATTAACAAGCCCAGGCCTGATACCAGGGCTCCAAAGGTTGGCTGGAGTGTGGAAATGTGAACCTCGTTACAGAGGTGCCTCTGTCAGAGGGTAGCAGATTGGAGGAGGTGTTGCTCATGCTTGTTTCTGTCCAAATCCCCCAAGTGAGAAAACTCCTGGGATTTTTCCTGGAATCAGGAGCTACATGAGAGGTACCAGCTGCAACTTTAGCATATCGTAGAGGGAACAGAGTAGGGGTGTCAACAGCACATGTTGCTATAGCCCTGCTAATCCAGTAGCCCTGGGTAGGTCAGTAATAAACCAGAACAAAGAGGGACCAAAATACAGCAAAAGTGTTATTGAAGGCCTTTGCCACTCAGCCTGACCGACTGTTCTGAGCTACTGGAAACATTTCTTTGTTTTAATGAAAAATAGGTACAAATAATGACAGCGCATGTTCCAGTGAATGCCTGACTTGTTTTCCTCTCCCTGCATCCTCCATGCTGTCCTGTTCTGCTGACACAGGATTATTTTTAAGCAGACACCCTCTGCAGCTGACCCAGCCCAAGTGCCCTGTAGCTGCTCGGGGAGAACTAGGCATCACGTTTCTCATTTTCCCTTGAGACTCCCCTTTCATCTGTCCCCAAAGAGCTATGGGAGTAGGGACCAGTTCTGACCTCTTTTTAAAAAAGGAAAAAAACCCAACCCTTTGTAGTAGATGTGCATTGCATTTTCAGAGCATTACCTGGCAACAAAAGGCCTGACAGAGATAAAACTGGATTCTCTTTTAAGGCACACTCACGAATGGTACGCAAGAGCCAGACTTTGTATTTTCTTTTTGCAGGCGTGTCTCGCTAAGCCCCTGTGAAAGCCTGTGGTGACCCATATGGGAGCTGGAGGGAGATGCCCTGCATTAAGGTGTTGGGTCAACAGGAGAGCGCGTCATGCACACACACATATATATCCTGGAGCCACAGTGGCAATCCTGTTTTCCTCCTGCAGGCTTTGCTCTGTGGAATGATTAGTCCTAATTATTGTTAGTGCTGATCTTATTTTCTCCCTGGTGAATTTGATTTTGTGCAGTTTGCTGCTCCATTACCATAACATGTCACTTTTAAAACCCTTTAATATTTCCCGAATCGCATCACTGTGTAAATAGGAATATCACTTAGTATATTTATTTACTTTGAAACCCCAGAACTTTAGTTTTCCAAACTGCTCCCTGTTGGTGCTTACAAGGTCTCTGAAGGGCTGCAATGCTTCAGACTTCACAGGTGACCCTGTAAGACGCTGGCCACCCTTCTGGCCATCCTTGTGGTCCTTAACCTTGACAGACTCTTCCTCCTTTGCCTTCTCTGGGTCTGAAATGAAACTCAGCAGAGAAATCCCATCCCTGCTGCAGACAAGCTTGACCACTGGATGTTTCCCCTGCTGTGTGTACCTACAGTCTACAGCATTGTCTTTTTGAGCAGAAATATAAAGTTTACAGAGGGGTGGGAGCTCTTGGTCCACCTTGCAGGGTGCAGCTTGACAGACTCTTCCTCCTTTGCCTTCTCTGGGTCTGAAATGAAACTCAGCAGAGAAATCCCATCCCTGCTGCAGACAAGCTTGACCACTGGATGTTTCCCCTGCTGTGTGTACCTACAGTCTACAGCATTGTCTTTTTGAGCAGAAATATAAAGTTTACAGAGGGGTGGGAGCTCTTGGTCCACCTTGCAGGGTGCAGTGGTGGTACTGCTGAGAAATCCCAGCCCTGCTACAGACAAGCTTGACCGCTGGATGTTTTCCCTGCCATGTGTACCTACACTCTACAGCACTGTCCTTTTGAGCAGAAATATAAAGTTTACTGAGGGGCGGGAGTTCTTGGTCCACCTTGCAGGGTGCAGTGGTGGTACTGCCTTATGACGAAGCCAGGGGCTCCTCATGCAGCTGTGGTGTAACATCTGTATCTGGACAATTTTGTGGCTATCCACAAACAGCTCTTGTTTAAGCCACTGGTGAAGACCCTGCTTTAAAATTACAGTGCATTTAGCACTTAGCTGGGCTGTACGAGGGTGTATTGTTGACCCACGGTGTTTGAAGTACGCACTATTCCCAAGCCCTTGCTTTTACCCTACTGAGATTTTTGTTTTGTTTCTCATCTATGACACGGCTGAACACTGGTGCAAACTTTACGTTATGGGCATTTTAGGGTCGACCCTGCCTCCACCCTCCTACTAAACTGCCTCTCATAACCTAGCAGTATATAAATGGTTACATGGGCGTAATGTCTTCTACATGCCCATAGTGGCAGAATGAAGCCTGAAATGTAAATTGCCTTCATGCAGTGCTGCAAGGAGGATGCAGCAGCACCAGCTGCTTGACTGGCTTCAGTTGGTAACTCTTCTCCCCCCTGTTCTTCTCTGCAGGTGATGAAGTGGGAGATTTTCCTTGCGGAGAGGAACCTCCTGCCAGGCAGTGTGAAAGTGGGACCACCTGCAGGGAATACTGGCAAGGGCCCAACTACGGCATCACCAACTTTGACAATATCCTCTTTGCTGTGCTCACCGTCTTCCAGTGCATCACCATGGAGGGATGGACCGACATCCTCTACAATGTGAGTCTGTTGAGGGGGCTGTAGGACTGCTTGGGTGCTGATAGGCACTGTGTTAGTTTGGAAAAGGTTGGTCTGGAAAAAAAGGTAGTTTAGTTTGATTAGCACCTCACCTGCCTTTATGGACGGTTTGTTCATATTTTCTTCACGGTAATTCTGTAAGTCCTGTAAAAGTCTCTGAACCACTGTGATGGCCTGTGGTGGTTCGAGGCTGGAGACTTGCTTACCTGCAACGTGATGTCTTGGGTCAGTGTGATGTTGCCATGTGTAAGAATTGGTGTGTGTCACTCCGAGATGCTGGTGTGCTTTGCTGTAGGATGGGAGGTTGAGTAAGGAGTGTTCTTAAAATGTCCCATAGAAAATCGGTTACTGAATTGAACAATGTAGGGTGGCCAAACCAGTGACATATTTTGTATCTAGAGGTTTCCTCTCTTGACTGGGTCTAGCCTTTGTGATCAAACTTGTAATTTGCATCAATGAACAGCGTCAGCTGGGTATTAGCACCGAGACCCAGTTGTAGTTTTGGCAACTCCAGTACAATTACACCAAGCCCTGTCAGTCGCCTTTACACCTGGTGTGACTGCTGGCTGTAGAGAAGATACACCAGGGTGAATTTCCTTGATAGGATCTTCACTGGCCACACCTCCTGCCAACCAGGACCACGACAGTCACAGGCAGTCAAGGTCAAAACCTCTTGGTCACTCTCACTATTTCCAATTTTACAAAAAGAAGGGCAACCTCAGCCAATTAGCAACAACTGAATGACTCTGCTGTCTTTCAGGGGGTGTAATGCTCGTTTGTGTCTGTAATTTCTATCTACCCTTTTGAGATGTCTTGCCTTGAGAGGCAAGCATCTAACCCTTGGTAACAGGCTGGTTTCCAGCATCTGTATCATATTTTCTTGCAAAGTGTGACACCTGCTCCTTGGCAGCTGTAAGGGACCTGTGTATCTGTTGCGGATCTGTTCTCTCCAGCTTTGTGATTGGCTTAGATCCTCACATGTTTCTACAGTGGGTGTAAAGTGCTATAGTTCGGGTCTGGAGGATGGCCCAGCTGTTTTATACCTCAATTTTCTGTGGTAGTAAGGGACTTTATCAAATACTGGGGCAGCAAGGAGAGAGCAGGTGATGATTAGCAAAGTATGGCTACACTGGCTGCTTCTTGCCATTGACTGTAGAAGGAAGGACAATCTGACAGGCGTGCATAGATGATCTGAATTACCCCCTGCTGTCCTAGCTAGAAGTGCCAATGTGGAAAAATAACTAAGGAAGGCAATAATAATGCCTCCAGACCATTTCACTGGCCAGTAGGACTACAAAGTGTTCAGTCTACTTCATTATAGACTCTAGACCCATGCTGGGCTCTTTCACAGACCTTCCTGTGAGGGTTTCTGTAGCAACAGGAAAGTGTTATTAATATCAACCACAGTAAATTGCAAGGTATAATTCTGCTGTGTTTGAAGCCAATATATCTGATTTATTACTTTCTCCATTCATTGCTCAGTTCCTCTATTTATTCCCACTCTCTGTCCACTTAGAGTAATCGCCAGAAGGGCCCATTTCCCCACTGCCTGCCCTCCCCTCACCCTGAAAGTTCATCACACTACTAGTTTCTCCCATTCTCATTCAGCAATCCCACTCCTTCCTTCTAGTGCCAACTGTTGTAAGAAAAGCCCATTAGCATCTTGGCTGGAATTGATTAATCAATACATGGTGTATTAGATCATCTTCTCCCAAACTGCCTTTTGTATCACATGCAAAAACCAGAGCTTACTATTAGGGGATTGATTTTGGGGGTTGCTTTGAAAACTATTATAGTATCATTCTAGATACCCATTAATCTCATTGGGAACAGATGCCTGGATGAGATACAGTTAGGTATTTGTTGTATGATGCCAAGCCTTTTCTGAGACCCCAGCTGAGGTTTTAGTACTTGGTGGGTTCATGTTTCTGACAGATATGAGGGTCTCTGGGTGTTCTGCTTGTCAGGTGGAGGGTGAGTGGAGTGTCGTGCTGCAGATCCACCTGGCAGACAGGATTCATATAACTAGTGCCAGCAGCCATGTCTGCCCCATCTCCCTTGGCCCTGCCCCTACACATTGTCACCCCCTCCCCTTGCTGCTCTGCTTGCTGAGGAGCAGCTGCCTGTGCTTTTGCAGGTTAGTAGCTGAGAAAAGATGTGGGCGGAGTGGATCATAGAATCATAGAATTGTTTACACTGGTAAAGTTCTTTAAGATCATCAGGTCCAACCATTAACTCACAACTGCCAAGCCCACCACTCAACCTTGTCCCTGAGCACCACATCCACGTCTTTTATGTCCTTCCAAGGATGGTGACTCCACCACCTCCCCGGGCAGCCCCTTCCAATGCCTCACAGCCCTTTCCATGAAGAAATTTTCCCTAATATCCAATCTAACCTCCCCCTGGTGCAATGTGAGGCTCTTTCCTCTTGTTAGCTGTCACCTGGGAGAAGAGACAAACCCTCCCCCTCCGACCCCACCTCCCCAACGCACCCTCCATTCAGGGAGTTGTAGGGAGTAATAAGGTCTCCCCTGAGCCTCCTCTTCTCCAGGCTGAACACCCCCAGCTTCCTGGTGAACGGTGAGGTAAGTGAGCATGTGTGAGGGTCTTTCTCCTTGGTTTGCAGAAGATGGGAAGCAAGGCAGCATATTTAAGCTCAGACAACAGGTGAGTGTCAGAGGTTATAACTTGTCCAGGGAGCTTTGATTTACCATTTGGGTTCTCCACTGCTGGGGACAATGTTTTTGGTCAGCAGAATTTTGCAGTGGTGGAGCTAGTTTCCCTGCCAACCCCAACCTCTGGTCTTCTCAAGGAAACCAGCATTCCCTTGATGCAGGATACTCATCAGAGCTGAGCTATGAACCTACTTTCAATGTGTTGCTTAATTAAGATTTGCAAAAGGCTGTGGGACCACAAGAGGCAAGATGCGGTCTATGCAAACTGGATTATGCATAGTAGGAAAAAAAGAGCTGGTGCTGTTTTTCCCGCTAACTAGAAAGCAGGGAAGGCTGCTGTTCCTCAGGCTTAACAGAGCCCTTCCTTCACCCTTCCCTTTGTGTGCCCACTGTCACATGTTGGGTTTGGTTGGAGTTTGTTGCCTTCCTTGTGCAAACCCACTCCCTTCTTGCTACTAAAGCAGCCCGCCCCACATGGCGTCCATTTGTAGGGCTGAAATCCCTTTGATGCCAGGCAGTCTAGGACTGAGACCCATTACAGGGAAGTTGAGGTTAGAACTGCTTTCTTAATGGGCCATTAATTTCCTTCTGGAAAATGGTGATTAATTGCTTGCCCTGCATCTACAGGGCTTTGTTATTGCTCCTCTTTTCCTGCTACAGCCTTTGTGTGGGGTGCTCAGAAGAGTTGGCTTTTCTCTTTGCAGTGGCGATGGCTGGGATCAGTTGCAGAGTAAGATGTACTTCACCAGTTCAGCATTAATTTAACCAAGGGAGAGAGTTGGCTTTGTCCTGAAAGCAGCTTTGAGACTAAAAACTTGGTCTGTGGTGACAACCTGTAAGCTGAAGGTTTGGTGTAAACTGATGTTCAGAAAAGAGGAATCTTGATCTTGAGTTTGATGGTCTGGCTCAGGTCTTTCTAAAGTATCTCATTTCCAAAGGATTGAGGTAACTTTATATGTGGTCCAGATGCAGCCTGCCTATAGCTTTTGAGGAAAAATAGCATCAAAGGCTAGGCTTTGCTAGGCTTTGCCTAGCTTTGCGTAATATACCTTGCAAACATTCACTCCTTCTCCTGTGATAAACTGAGGAATTAGGAGGGCAGGGAGAATGCTAGTTCACAAATCTCAGCCCAATTTTTCCTTGCTGATGCACTGTTTCTGCTTTCACAGAGTTTCATTTTAATTAGGGCCAATGAAATCTTTCTAGCAAGACTTTATCTGGAAGGTGATTTATGCTTGAAGCAAAAAGACTGAATCATCAGTTGGGTGAAATGCTTTAAGAATAAGCTGGGGAAAACTCCTTCCTGAATCAGCAGCACAACAGCATCAGAGCAATTGCTCGAACCAAGCACTTCTGTGAGCTGCAGTTTTTCAGCTGTGGGCTGTTTCTACACAAAAAGGTGCAAGGAGCAACAGGTGATTTAGGTAAGTTGCTGTGTCCTGAGGACAGGGAAGCACCTTTTCTCCAGCAAATGGAGTGCAATTACCTCCTGCTAATTCACAGCTTTACATGATCTGGGAATGCATTAAAATAAATTAACTATTTTCCTCAGTGTGGGAGGACTTAGTGTCGCAGTCCGGTGTTGTGAACAGTTCTTCAGTCCAATCGAGTGCAGACAGATCAGAGATCCCTGAAGTATGGGCAGAGCATCTTCTGGACTGTGAAACGGCACCAGCTCGCTGTGGGCAGCAATGCTGCTCAAGTACTACAGGCCCTAGAGAAGCAGAAAAGTTCTTTTTCTGCAACTGGACTAGTGTAGTGCCAGGCTGGTCCAGCCACAGAAGTTGTGCTTTTCAGCAATGTGGACCACCCCTGCATGGGGCTGATGAAGCTATTCTGGGTCCTGGCTTGGTGGTGCTGACACAGGCTCTGCTCTGGGCTCGGTTCTCAGGGTGGGCGCTGCTGTAAGCAGTGTTCAGCTGGAGCATCACGCTGGGGGTGACGTGAGACCACAAGGGTTGCTGCATCCACTTTGCTTCTGCCTGAGGGAGCTGTTACTGAGGTCAGTGGTAACTGGTGATCAGCTTATCTCCTGGGACTATTAAGTAAATTTATTCATTAGTTCCCATAAAGTATTTTAATATGCTAAGTATTACCATACTGCACTTGTTCATGCTTTAAGCATAGATGTCTGACAATAACCAGTAGCAGCTGGAGATTGAGGATGTTAGCATTGCTGAGGGAGGAGAACATTTCCAGTGACAGCTTCCAAGTTCTTGGCAAACTAAGGTGCAGAGTCTGGGTAAAGAAAATAGAGGACTGGGGACAAATACAGAGGTGGGAGGAAATAATGCAGAGGCTCAGCAAGAGGAACTGTCATGCCCTGGGATCTGAGTACTTCTGAGTCTTGATCTTCTTTCAGATCTAGTTTTCAAATTAAACAATGGTATTTTAGTTCATCTTGTTTACATGCTTAGTGTTTGTGAATGACAATGATTCATCTATTGCATATTGCTAATATAGGCTGCTTGGAGGTGTAAATCCTTATAAAGAGGCAATAGTACAACTCCTGTTTTCCTCTTCTACAGCAATAATTTTTCCCATGCAAGAACCTTCTTGTCCATTGTGAAATACACTCCTGCCTTCAATCCTGATTCCCATGGGAAAGTCACCTTGTTTTCCAAGTGAGAAAAGCCTGAAAAGTCTTGTGCCTGCTCATGAGTTCCTTAAATAAACAATTCTTTTACTATGCTAAGTAGAAGTATTCATTGCAGAGCCAGTGCCCAGAGCAGAGACACATTCGTAGCCTTCAATGGAGATAGCTAGGGTAGACCTAGCACTGTAGCCATGGTTAGCTTGGAGGTCACTGCATTCCATAGTATACTCAGTGGATTAGGAATGTTTTTGAGCTCCGTGCTGCGGAGTTAGACAGCACTGTTCCAGCTGGCTGGTCTCTGTGAGGTGTAGTCTTGCCTTTGCAACGGAGGTGCATGATGAGGTTCCAAGGAGATGAGTGTGGTTTGTGGCCCCAGTTCTCATGCAGAAAATCATGGGTCAAATCTCATTCACCTGAAGCTGGCAGAAGTCTGGATGTTGACTTTCAAAGAGCTGGGTTTTCACCTTTCATCTTTTCTCTACAGGAGTTCAAAGCTGCATGGTGGAATTTGCTTTGCAAAGGAAGGACTCCTTGCAGGAAAGGAGAAATGTCAAAGTGTACGCTCACTCTCTTTTGATCTTAATGGCAAGAGATTTTCATGTCCCTTCTATTTTCTACTGTCAAATATTAATGTCCAGTGGGTATTTAAAGACTGTGGACTGGGCCTAACCTAATATGCTTGTAGGTAGGAACAAACAGTTCAAATAAAACGTAAGTCTACCCTAAATTGGATCCCAACTAGAAGTCTACCCTCACAGAATTTAGAATAGCTTAGGATTCACTTAGTATTTTTCATTCCCCTTTGTGTTTCTGAATTTCTTGATTCCTATCAAGATACAGAAATAGAAGGTTGGGATATAATTGTTGTTCCATTTCCAGACCAACCCAGAGACGGTTTTGTTGGTGGGATGGTGGATGTGTTGGGACTTGTATGGGCAGAAGAGAATCTGTTTGACCCAGTCACTTGGAGAGCTCAAACAGGCATTTCTGGGGGCATTTTTCTATAAAGACCAAACCACTGACATCCGGTCTTCGTCAGTCACAGCTATGAGCTGAGGAATCAAAGGTGATGTTCCTGAGGAGGAGTTTGGGTGTGACTAGCACTGGCTGCCTGGACCATGAGGTGGTTTCCTGTATAAAACCCTCCAGGAAGGGTGCAGGTAAATGAAAGGAGAAGGGAAATAGATAACATAAAGCAGCATACCCTCATCTCAGAGACTTGGATTAAGGTTCCTCTTGGCTCACTGCCTTCTTATAAAATTTCTCCTGGGCTCAAGACCCCACACTTTCAGGCACCTCTTAAACTTGCCAGTTAAGGTTTATATGTGACTTAAGCAACATTTTTCTGGCCCTTTGTTCATGATTGTGGTTTCCTGTGAGGTTATGCACCTGATTTTCCTGACTGTCATGACTACTTTGGTATAGCAGTAAATGCAATAGCAAAGCCTGTGGGACTCTGAAGGTGGCTTTGAAATTGCTCTTCTCTCCTAGTATACCTAATACACCGAATATACTGTTGTCTGCTCTCTGTTAGAAGTGACCTGAAGTCAGCCTACTGAAGCACAAATCCATAATTGCTAGATAGTGACATAGATGAGACTAAATGAGGTTTTGCTTACAGGGATATGTATATGTCCTGGGGCTGGCAGCCTGCAGTATCAGGAGCTGAGGGGGTTTGTGATGTGCTCACTCTTTGTGTATGTGTGTGTGTATCAGCTCTCCTTGTCTGATTAACATATTGAGGTACAAACCTGTTTAGCCAGTGAAAGTGTGAGCAGACAGGGAAAGGGGGTGGTGGTGGTGTGTGTGTGGGGAGAACGGCTGAAATGCTTTCCTCACATTGTGTTAGCAGAAATAGTAAGGACAAGGAAAGGTTTTGTTTTGCCATTCTGAATCACACAACACATTTCTGATATGGTTTATCTTCTACGCTGGATTCTCTGTAGTGTCCAAGGGGTAAGCCTGACTCCAGATCAATGGTGGCTGGTGGAGAGGAGTAGTACACACAGAACAGACCAGGGGACTGATGCCACACATCAGCTGCATTAGCAGCTGCACAAGAGCAGCATGCTCACTAGAAGGGTACCCTGCCTTCACTTAGGCTTTCTGATACTGTGTAGCATGAGCTGAAGTGCTTTCTGGGAGCAGAGCATGTGGCCAGGCCCTCAAGATTCACCTGGGTCTTCAAAGAGGCTCTGTTGGAGACCTAATAATGCCGCACACTTGGGAAGTGAGGAGCAAACAGATGAAAAAATTTAATAATGATAAAGCAAACAGTGCTTAGAGGGGTGTGAAGAAATGTGCCACCACAGTCTTGTCCATAGCAAGGAGCCTCTTCTGGCTTCTTGGGTTTTTAGAGCATCTCAGACCCAAGAGCACACAGCATCTGCCTAACAGCTGCGTTACATACATAGAGCACAGTTTCACATAGATCTGTCTGGGGGACATTACCCTCAGGACGTGGTGTTCACCAGCGCTGAACTTTCCTTGTCACTGTGCATTTGCTCCTGGAAATGCACTGAGTGCCAAGGGAGATGCCTGGGACCAGGCGCTGGGTTACGGAGCCAGCAGTGCGTGTGTAATGCGCTGGAGTCGTGTGCTCACGCTGGAGATGGCAGCTGAGCTCCTGTACTGAGATGCTGCATAGACGTAACTGTGTTCTCTTTCTCCCTGCAGTTTCACAAGGAAGAGAAAATCCCCTGATGCTTAGTGTTAAATTGCATTCACTATTGAGTTAGGATGCCTTTAATTGGCTAACAAGAATCAGCCACCTTCTATGTGCACGTAAAGGTGGCAGAAAATTATCAGTCTCTTGCTGCTGCTAGCGTTGATTTCTGTGTTTTGATATCACCCATCACTTGCAGGAAAGTTGGGCAGTGATGGCAGCAGGTAGCCGAGAGCCTGACTTTGAGTGCACGATTGGTGTGACAGCAAATAGCTGTGGGAGAAGGAGCTAAAAGCCTAGACTATGGCTTGGTGCTTGTGCAGAACCGGTGCTGGAAGTCTGCAGAAGGCAGGGACCAGCCTAGGGATGACCAAGCCCTGGCAAGAAAAGCACACAGCAGATGACCCAAACTACTAATCGAGGACAAAACCACATTGGAAGTTGTGGTTGCAGACTCATCATGTGTGAAACCCACCCCAAAAGAGCGAGCCTGCACGTGGCCTGTGCATTGCCCATGTCCAATTTATACCTTTTCTGAGGTCTTGAATGGGTTGATGTGCAGAATTCCTTCCAGCTGGTTATACAGGTGTGGATTTCACCTGTGTTTGCTGGTTGTTTTAAGCCTGCTCCATCCCATTATGTTGTTGCAACATGTGTTTTGCTTGAGTGTCAGGGAGGTTTATTATTATGTAGAAAAATGAGTCTTTTAGGCCAAAGTTAATTCATTTAGATCATCATTATTACTTGTGTATGGCAGCCATGTAGTTCTCAGCATCTTTCCCAAGTTTCAAAATCTCTTGTATGAACAGAATCACCTACAACCTGTGCCCGGCTGCCAGGTAGAAACCTAATAGCATAAAAACAATCCAATGGTGCTGTGCCTCAAAACCCTCTATAGAGCTTCATCCCCAAATTGTCCTGAGCATCTTGCTCTTGAGCAGGAGGTGGATTGCATTTCTCATCTCCTGTTTTCCCAGGGCGAAGCCTCACACCAGGCTGTGGAGTAACGTATTTTCTACAAATGGGACTTTGTCAGATGCATATAATATAGCAGTATAATGATTTGGTGTGTTCATCACCAGGCTTGGAGCTCAGCTGAAAAATCCCTTGGAGATCACTGAACACGCAGCACAAGTTTCTCCTGGCTAGCTGATCTGCTCTGCTGGCCCCTGTGAGAGAAAAGCACATGGTAAATGGAGGAATCTGTAAAATGGATGGATCCTGTGTGAGATGATGAGCTGTCTGTACAATCTCATACCAGTCTAAATTCTGCCTTGGCTGATATCCATATATTCATGCTTTCCTCCTGCATTTTGAAGGGCCATAGGACCTGTTTGCCAAAGGGCTGAACTCCCAGATCTTTTAGGGATGCAGCGTTACTGCAGGGCAGGTTTTGCATACTTCATCAGCTAGAAAGTTTTGCAGAAATCCAAAGATGATATGATAGAAAAGGTGGAGTATGTCTAAGGCTAAAACGGCTTTGAAATATTTAGATGCCAGGATGGGTGTGATGCATGTCTCTGACCATGCCTGTGTCTGCACTCAAGTGGAAACACAGACTGTCTGACCCTGTGCCCACATTCGCTCTAAGGCTAACAGGAGTAGGATGTTTCAGTCCTGATGCAGCGAATTATCCTATTCAGAAAAGGACTTGAGAAAATGTGTAAAGCTGAGCAAGCGTTTCAGTGCCTCGCTGAATCTTCTGCATTTTATTTAATCTCTCAGTGAAGGTATATTCAAAATGACTCTGGGGTGGCCACCTCCAGGTTTAATCGGAGACATTTAAGATATACAGCAGGAGAGTGATATATCATACAAACTTAGAGAGCCCTTTCAACAGAGCAATTGGTCTCTGTAAAGAAATCTGAATCTCTCCAAACAACAGCTTAATCATCAGTGCTTGCCAAGAGGAGAAAACTCCAGCTGAAGAAATTCACTTGCAGCTTGCTAGCATTACAGCATTGAGGGTACAAGCAGCTCTCTTACATGCCCAACAATTGCTTTCCTACACAAGATGAAAGAGGCAGCTGCATGCTTTCACAAGTAAGCCAGTCTGCTTATACCATGACTGCTACATCTGTGGTTGGAGTGGAAGAGAATGACAGAACACTTCTAAGAAAACCAAAAGTGAAGACTTTATTTGCTCCTGTAGTTCCTACAGCAACCCAAAATACCTGCGGGTGCCTTCTCCTACAGAAGAGGCTGGCTGTGCGTGGGCTCTGGGAGAAAGTCTTTGCTCTTTAATCTAGTGGCCACGTGCCCTGGGGTACAGGAAAGGAACAAAGGCAGGCTTCTGTAATGGGGACGATATTAGAGCTTTGCTGTGGCGTTTTGTCTGGGTAAGTTGGTGGTGGGATGAGTGGGAAGTTCGGTGTGCAAGGCAGCTCAGGAGGTGCTGGGCTTAGGGAACTCCACAGATGGGTGGTATAAGGGCTGTTTTCTGTGTTGTGTTGGCAGTAAAAGGGCATGGAACAATCTGCTGAGGCAGAGGTCCTCTGTGGTCAGTCTATTGGTGTATATGATGAGGGTGCTACAACAAGGTGCAAGTTGGAAGCTGCTCTTAGGTAAAATGTGCCACGGTTCTCCTTGGCCTGCCTTCGGGGTCTGTACTGGTGTCATTCAAGCCTCCTTCCTTCTTTTTGCAGGCTCACAGAATTATAGAATGGTTTGGATTGGAAGGGGCATTGTAAGATTATCTAGTCCGCACCCCTGCAATGAGCAGGGACATGTACAAATAGGCCAGGTGGCTCAAAGCCCCATCCAGCCTGACACTGGGATGGGGCATCTGTTTCCAGGGATGGGGCATCTGTTGCCTCTCTGGGCAACCTGTTATTTTTCTCCCAACAGATAAAATTTCTAGTATTATAGAGACTTTCAAATAGGAAATTTTTAATCCAGATGTTTTTCTCCAGCAGCATTTTCTTATTCTTTCTTGTGTTCTTTGTGTCAGAATCCAGAAAATGCTCTGTGAATCCCTCGCAGGAGAAAAATCACCCAATAGCTGTGGAAGGCAGGATAACTGCTCATAAAACAGGAGGAACTCTAGATCCAAGTCACTCTGCCTAGTGTCCAGACTGAAGGCGTGGAAAAGTGGGAGAGTTCATCTGTGTGGGCTGTAGCTGTGCCAAGAGCTCATCGTACAGCCCAAGCAGCTGCAGAACTTGCATTGGCTGTTATGGTGGAAGCACCAGTTGCCATTTAGCTGCATGAAAAATCTTTGCTCACTTGTTTGTGATCAGAGAAGCAGGTAAATTTGGAGCAATTACGCTGCTCAGAGCTCGTACTGCCGTAGCAAGGTTGCTACCAGCCGTGGAGCGCGCTGGCCAGAGGTCAGCTCCTCACAGGGTCAGGGAGTGATTGTAGACACAGACTGCAGCATGGTGAAATCTTTGAGTAGTGGAGACCAACACCCGCACAGCTGCTCTGCACGGCATGGAGGAGCCAAGAGAAAAAAGTGGCTAGTTCCCATTTTTTTGACCAGATGTTTCTTAAACAGGGCAGGAGCATTTGATAGTGTGTTTTAGTAACAGTTAGCTTGCCTACTCGTCAATGCAACAAAAAAACTGGGTGTGTCTGCTTATTTTAGGGTTAGTTTGTTTATTAGCATGGTCCGTGGCAAAATCTTCCATTGTTCATCAGCAAAGGCTCTTGGAATATGGAGAAGAGCAGCTCTGGGCCGGTCTCATAATTTTCTGCAGACTTAATGAATGTACACTATAGTAAATATTTTTGCAGAATTTGGAATTTTACAGACAGTTTTCATTCAAATTTAGAATAATTTGTCAAGGCTTGTAGTTTAGATTGGTTTTCTTTTTTTTTTTCCCTGCAGCAGACAATCCTTTATATTTAAGATGTCTTCATAAAACCTTGTGAAACATCCTTAGACGGAGCCATGAGGATCATGACCAACTGCTTTTTGTTGTGTTTGAAGCAGGAAAATAGTAGTGATAAAATAGCTTGGGACACCTGTCCTGTGAAATAGGATTTGCACTGACAAAGGGCTGTTGGACGTGGGGGCTTTGCCATGTGCTGCTGTTTTGTGTGACTGAGCTCTCAGCTCCAGATAGTTCTGTGAGCTGCAGATGAATCTACAAAGATATTTTCTGCTTATAATTAACTAGAGGAGAAGCTGTACCGCTGGAGGTTGTCTCGTTAGAAGACAAAATGAGAAGGTGGCCTAACCTAAATAGATCAGTAGTCTGCTCAGTCCCAGTCCGCTGATGAAGAATGCAATAATAGCCTATTGTTATAATTTTATACAATGGAATCAAGACTTTAACTTATTTAAACAGTTTCTTCTATTGACAATTCCTTGGGAAGCTTTTGCCAACGATGTTTAGAGTGAAAATCAGGAAGAATCTAGATCTGCATTTAAGATGATAAGTACGCCTGAATGTTATTCTTAGGGCTGTCATTCTCTTTAATGATTTTGGGCATTGACCCACAATTTCCTGTGTTCGAAGTCAGAAAATGGTTGGGTATTGAATTGTTGCAGTGTTCTGGGAATCAGTCCATGTGACTGGCTCTGTCTTGCTGACTTAGGGGCTGCAGGCCACAGGGACTGCTGAGTAGGAGGAAAAGTTTATCCTGCATCTACTGCCTAGACAAACAAACCCTGTGTTTTGGTCTGAACGCATCCTTATCTGAATATCACATGTATCCATGAGCGACCAAACTGGACAGAGTTCTCAGTATGCCTGTCTGTGTGTATACATGGGTGTGTGTGTTTTTCCTTCCTTATGACTTCAGGAGTGCACTTGGGGACAGTTTTGGCTCTTCAGTGAAAGATGGCAGGTACCTGAAGCCATGGGGGTTGTCTTTGCAGTATAAGAAAAAACATCAAGAGGTCACTGAATTTATTCTACGTGTAACTTGACTTACACGAGCCTTCTCAAGCAACGAATGACATATAAAGCATTCTTGCTTTATAAACTTAAAAAAACAAGCAACCCTTCCTCAAACTCTGCACAACCCAACCCCAACGGCCTCTGTGCTAATCTTGTGTGGGGGCCTGGCAGTCCTCTCTCCCCCTTCTCAGAAAACAGAACTCAGTTGCATGCTCCAAGAAAAGAAATTTGGAGATAACGATGTGTGACGCTTGTGGTGCTGGTTTGAATTGCAGAGTACCTTGGAAGAATTGGCTGCCCCCTTAACATCTCAGTTTCAGTCATGTTTAGGTTGAAACTATTTGAATGACATGGTTTTACTAGCTATTTGGCTTTTAGATTTATGAGGAATATTGAATGCATGTAGCAAAGGTTTGCCCTTTGTTAGACGTTGTTTTTGAGGGCACTGAGACAAATGGGTCTGGCATGGCATGAATGTCCCCATGGCACTGCTGAGTGACCTGTGGGCTGAGCTCTGTGGTCATGAGCAATGCAGTGCCTTGGTTTGCTGTCACAGCTAGAGAGTCCTCACCAAACAAGAAGTTTTGGGATTGCAGGTAGCCCATGAGATGCATTTGGGTGCCTCTGGTTACAGCTTTGGTTTTTCTGGGCTCTGTTCGTCATTGTGCCATTAACTTGCCATGTGACCTTGCAGAAGGTGCTCACATAGGTAAAATGCATGTTTCAGACCATTCCAATGCCCTAACTGCCCAGTGGGGTTCACAGGGCGGCTGTGTGTGTGGTTGCTGGGGTAATGCTTTCTCCTGAGTACCTCCAGCATAGGTCTGACCTTCCTTATCACGAACGTGCATCACAGGTTTCCAATAGGATTGCCTAGACCAAGTTTCCATTCATAATTAAAGTCCACAGCTGTTTACAGATAAAAGAAAGGAGAGATTAAAAAAATAAATAGATTTAGTCCCTTGGCCAGCCTGTAATTTTTGACAGTGAAAGAGCTTTCCTAGTGCCAGGCAGGCAGGCACGCTCATGAATAAAGCAGCTGAGTGAGTCCACACCAGTTGGGGAAAGAATGAATTTTTTATCAAGAAATCCTGTTAGCGTATTTATGTATTGATTTATTGGTGCCATAAGCTTTTAGATCAAGGCACGAAACATCAGTGTTTTTGATTTTTCAGCTCTAAGGCTGGAGAAGGGGAGAAACAAAGGGAAGGATTTGCTTCTATTTAGACCTGGCTGAATTCGTGTTACTACTGCGTGCAACAACTATAGTTAAAACATGCTCATACACGGCTAGCAGTATTGTAGCAAAATTAGAATGCTGCCTGCTTCTAGGGTTTTATGGAGAGTCTTCTGGTATTTGTGTTGATTTTATGCATTTGGATGCTTTCTTCTGAAAGGCCAGGTCCTGCATTTATGTGCTTGAGAGAATTATAGCTCCCTTCCTCTGTTATTCGGGGCTTTCTAACTCGTCATTGGAAAGAAAACCTAGAAAATTAGAATCCTAAAGTATCAAGTCCCAAGGGGCTCATTATCCACATGTAAGTATTTTCCCTTTTTTATGTGGTGGGGTTTTTTTTATTTTTTTAAATAATTACCTTCTCTGCTTAAGGCTTCCACCTGGATTTTGTGCCTCATAGAAAATGATGGGAGCTTTGCCCTTTTCCTTTGATGTTGTGAAGATGTCTCAACCTGCCTTTTCCTCTCTGTTTTTACTGCCCAGTATGTGAAAGGGATTTATCTTCCTGGAGCAGAGGATGTGCATCGCTCTGGTTTGTGTTGGGGGTAGATGTGCTTCACCTTGTGTTTAGGGGATGCCCAGTGGGGAAGCAGAAGGCACATGCATCACATTTGTTGCCTGAGTGTTGTGTGTTTGATTTTCAGATGTGCTGTGGCTGCTGTTTTGGGACCTCAGGGTGTCAGGGGATGAGTGGGAGACGTACAGCTCTGGGACTGGATGGAAGCAGCATGGCTGTGTCAGGGCAGAGGATAACCCGCCCTATGGAGAAGCAACAGCATCTGCATTTATCATCTCTGCAGAGCACTGGCTCAGTCTGGAAAACAGTGTTTTCTCTGGCAGAACATTGGGCAGGATTCCCTCAGAGCTCTGCTGCTGCATGGCGCGGATGGGCACTGCTGCCTGGTGTGGGGCCATGGGGCAGGCAGGACTGCTACAGCTTTCCTGCTTTACGTGTGTTTAGATGGGGAGAAAAAAAAGCACCTTTCCCAATTATTGTGGCTGGTGTGCTGTTAAAGCCAGTGACAGTAAGATAGTGGCTTCTGAGAATATGAAGTGATAAATGAATGCAAATTACACTTTCAGGGTGACATTCTGAAATCAAACTGACCCCTCTTGCCTTCTGCTCGGGTAAGAGTTGCTGCTGCACTGAATGCTACTGTACTGCGGCTGCTGCCTTTTGTGCTCTGCTGTCCTGGGCAGGCTCTGACGCAGCTTCCACCAACAACACCAAAGGGATTCTTTAGCTTTAGCACCCCAAGCTTGATACAGATTTGGCTGAGTTCTTGGTCCAAGGGGATAAGAGCTAATGCCAGGCCTGGTGTCTCACCCCTTATGCATAGCTGGTGCTGCAAGGCTTTTGGAGTCTGCAGTAGAGTCTGGTTGTGTGTGGTCTCAAACCAAGAGTAATTAGCTTTTTGTTTGCAGGATGTGAAATACTCCAGATTTGATTCTGATCCTGGTAGTGAACACTTCTGTGTTCTGCTCCTCTAAACAGCAAGTGGCCGTGGGACTGGATGCAAGCGACTTCCCTTTTTGGGGGCAGAAGGTTTATCTTTGTTTCAAAACATCACTGATTTTAGTGTCATGAGACTCGGAGGATTTTCAGATATTTTTCATCTGATGCCCACTTGGGAACCAGGAATTATGGATGGATCTGAGGAGTAACTGGGGGATTTGAACACGGTGGATTGTTATTACAGCAGTGAATTGGACTGACCTCTATCCTGAAGGCAAAAAGGAAGAGTGGGAGACCTGCTGTGAAGAAAAAGGATCTCGGAAACACTGATTTGAGTGCAAATGTACCGGGAGTTGAGAGTGTCTTTTCCCAGTGAGTGCAGTTTCAGCAGGCATAAACCCAGGACTCGATTGCCTTTGGCCAAGGTTCGATGTGAAAAGGAGTGCAGAGGACAGTGAAGTTCTGAATGCTCCTTTTACAAATGCTGGGCCTCAAGGCAACAGGTACCCCACTGCAAATGGCCCCCAGAAAACACATGGTCTGCCACAAAATCTTTCCTAGTATCCAAATCCCAGTTGGGACCTACCATAAAGGCACAGGAGGCACAATTATAACATGCTGTAGGAGGAGATCAGGAGATCATAGAATCATAGAATGGTTTGGGTTAGAAGGGACCTTAAAGACCATCCAGTTCCAACCC
>NW_010261215.1:107198-139304 GCF_000690775.1 Eurypyga helias
ACCTCCCTGTTTTCAATTTGTACCCGTTACCCCTTGTCCTATTACTACCGGCTCTTGTAAAAAGTCCTCTTCCAGTACCCTTGTAGCCCCTTCAGGTACTGGAAAGCTGCAATGAGGTCTCCTCGGAGCCTCCTCTTCTCCAGGCTGAACAAGCCCAATTCTTGCAGCCTTTCATCATAGCAGAGGTGCTCCAGCCCTCTGAGCATCTCCGTGGCCTCCTCTGGACTCGCTCCAAGTGGTCAATATCCTTCTGATGTTGAGGGCTCCACAGCTGGACGCAGCACTCCAGCTCAAGTGGTTAGCTGGAGCTCAGATGGACCTTAGAGCTTCCTGAGGTCGTGTCCCTCCCACGGCCACACATGGAAACCTCCAGCTCAGGCATTTTTCTCAAAGCACTCCTAAGCAGACAAAACTACAAGAATCGGTGTTCCAGCCTGACTCCACAATTCCCTGCAGCTTGCTGGGCTGGGACTCTCCCATTTTAGTTCACCCCCTCTACATACAAGGGCACCTGCTCTGAATGACCTGAACCCACTGATACTCAAGGTGGGTATTTGAACCCCAGTCCAACCCTGTCTCGCTGTACGTAGCACGTGTGGGAGTGGGGCTGATCACTAATTTCATTAACCAACCCCTTTTAGTTTTATCCTTCACACAGATGAGCACACCAGGCAGGTGCTCTGTCATCTCCCTCCCGTGGGTGGTACAAGCCCTGAGCATCAATTGGGAATGCACCTCTCTGCCAATTTAATTTTGCTGGGAAGGGTCAATCGCCAGCACTCCCCCATCCCTGGCTGTCATATCCCCGCAGAGCTGAACACCAGATGCTCTCTGCAAATGGACTGTAACATCTGAAAGTCAGTAACCAAAGTTATTGGACTGACTTTGTGCCAAGATTTGATTTAAACTGGAAGTTGGAGGGGAAAAAAAAAAGGCTTTTTTTTTTTTCAGATTCTGGTATTTTGTATAAGGCAGCACATTTGGTCAGGACTTGAGAGGTAGGACTTCTCTCACTGGTCTGCCAGGAAATGTGGAAGCAGCTCTCCTTTCACCTGTCTGTGACCCAATTTCATCCTTTGTAAAGTTGGGGATAGCAACAGACCTCCTCAGTTCAGGGATTGGTGGTGTTTCTGTGTGAAAATGGCTGTATATGACTTAAAAGCTGAAAGCCTTTAAAAAAAAAAGATTTGTTTTACTTTTCTCTTCTTCTGTTTTCAGTTGAACCAAATACACATGGGGAAAAAAAGTAGGGGAAAAAAAAAAGAGAAAATGAATGTTTTGAAAAGTAATGAATTTTAATACCTTTTTGGTAACTGAATAAATGGAATAGAGAAAGAATATTTCACAGCTCTACTGAATGAGATGTTAAGGTATGTGTTTCTCAGGGAGGTGAGGAAGGTGCTGTACTCCTCCTCAGCTCTTCCCAATATGTAATTGATGGGAGTCTGAGGCCCATTCATTATCCCGTAGACCCCTGGGTTTATTTCTGCAGGTTGCAATACTTCAAGAAATTTACACAAATCACTCCAATCCCCTTTTATGATCCTCTTTGTTTAAAATAAAACCTGAAATACAGTGAAAGTATTCAATGTCTTGCTAGATTTTAGGTTTGAGTTTATTTTTCTGAGGGGGAAACGAAGTGCCTCATGCCCTAATCTGATAAATGCATTGGCCTATATTCCCTGGGTTGGATTTTGGGGCATAGGTGTTTTCTCCAGGGCTTTCAGCAGAACGGGGTCCAGACTTACCACCAGGAATTTTCCTTACAAATACAGTGCAAATAATAATGAGTATTTCTTAGGGTAGGCAAAGTTTATGTTTGACCACAGCTATGTGTCCAGGCACTTCAGGTGTGAGTTAGATGTGGACTTGAACCTATTCTGTTCATATGAAGCCTGTACACCTCATCCTCCATCTGTGAAAGCACTTTGCACTTTCCAGAGTGAAGATGAGCACTTTGGGATGTTATGGCAATGTGGGCTGTGTAGCATCCCAGAGACATGACTGGTTGAAATATCATTTGAGTCTGTTGACTTTTTTGTGAATAGAGTAGGTCATCGTTGATTCCACAGGTTGAACCTGGAACAGCTTTTCTCAGCAAATTTGGGTGTTCTGCCCTTATATCTTCCTGTGCAAAGTCTGTCTGTCTCTGAGGAGCTCACCAGGAGTTACGTAGTGCCTAGAAAAAATGTGGTGGATAAGGCAGGGCTCCGTGTGCTCCTTGTACATGCTTTTAATATTTTTCATTTTGTTCTTAGTAATTTCTGTGTTCACCTAATCCTAAGAATAGGAACAGATAGGAATAAATCAGCCATAAACAGCGTTGCTAATTAACAGAAGTAGCAAGGAGTGAATTGTGAAAGATCAGATGAAGGGTGAATAGAGTTCCCGTCTGGAAGACAGCTGAGAGTTTTCCTCAATGTAATAGCACTTATCTAAGGGAAGATTACACTTTAATTGCCCCAAATAAGTCAGGCTTTGCCAATGATTAGATTAAAGTGAGTAAACTCTAGGTGTACTATACATTTTGATTAAAAATGTAGTAAAGAGCTAACGGTCTGTGGTGTTTCAGCTTTGGCTGTATCTGTCAAATTAGATCCTTTCTTTATCGAACCCCACTCTGGAAACATTTCCAAAGGATTATGTGTTATCCCATTAATTGTTTGTTTTTCACACTGATGGACAATGTGCTGAGCAAATTTCTTCCTTGGAGATCTGGGGCAATTGCCTCAGGGTTGTTACTCCTGTCAAAAACGGCTGAAGGAAGAAACTCGCGTAAGCAGCAGAATGACTCCCTGTTCAGAGGCAAAGAGAGCTGGTAAAAAAGTGGAGTAACTCTAAGTCTAAATGGGTTTCAACCAGTTTGAGAGCTCAAAGCAGCGTCTTTGCACAGCCAGAGAACCCGAGCTGGAGATCTGCTGGCAGCACCAGCCTGGACTTTGTTCTGGGATTTGTTACTTGGGTTGGTGCTGGTACATGATCTGTGCCTTTACGCTTCCGTAGACACTGCTCTTAGGGCCTCATTTTAAGCTCCAAAGTCAACAGAACACCTATAAAGGCATTTTGGCTGCCTTGAGATGCTGGCAGAGGAGCTCTGGTGAAAGCTGCTGTGCAGGCTCTTTGAGACGTGCCTACCATCCATAGCAATAGCAGGAGGGAATTCAACCCTGAGCCATGAAGCTTGGAGTGTGTTTCTTAGCTCCAGCTGTGAGCAGGAGTGAGGTTGCGGGGTGGTGACTGCACCCCCAGAAGTGCAAGTGCAGAAGGGGCTCTGCTGTGAAGGGTTAGTCCCCCCTGCGTGGGCAGTGCCTGACTCACATCCTACCCTGTGCAGTGGCTTCCCGAGTGCAAGTCAAATCCATCAGGAAGTCTGTATAACTTATTAATTACAGGCTTACCCTAAAGTCAGTCTGTTCAGGTGTGGGTCTGTGGTGAAGAAGTTGATCTCGTGTAACCTTGCAGGTGGATATCCCTGAGCCCTCTGTTCTTCCCATTACAGAAATAAAGGGACTGCAGGTGGAGACAGTGATGATTTTTGAATAAGGGCAAAGAGAATGATGGTGTTTTGATCAGAAACCCAGAAATCAGGATCTGAAATGCAAGTTTTTGTTGCTTAGGTTCACTGCAGCACAACAGTCTCCCATCACGGTCCCCAGTCCCTGCCATGTGCCGCATGCAGTTTTCCTATGGCAAAGGTCTTTGTTGTTCTCCTGTTTTATGTGTTGCTCAAGAGGATTTAATCAGGTTCAGCAATGTTTAATAGGTTATTTGAAGAAGTTATTTAAACACATGCTATCACTGCCTGGCTGGCTTGGTCCTTGGCATGCAATGGATGGGTTGTGGGCAGTGCAGACTGGTGGCAGGTCTTCTGTTTGCACCAGAAGCTGTCAGCTTTGGACTGCAGACCCATCAGGTCTCCGATTCACTGTTGGAGCGTGGCCTTAATATGCCAGTTTGCTGGCTGCTGGTCCGTGGCACACATGCCTAGGCACGTGGGAATCCCCTGTCCCTCTCACCACATGAAACGCAGATTTAGGTTGTATTGCAGAAGCTGGAGGAGAGTGGGAGCTTGTGGGCAGCTGTGCTGTCTGCTTATAGAAAAGAGGGGGACAGGATTTTGGGGATTATTCTGTGTTTGACTTGCTCTAATTTGCAGTCTGTAAATCTCCCGAAACCTAAGATTTGCCACTCGTTGAACAACGGCCGTCACTTGCCTGTTGTGTGTAAACCAAATGTCACTTATATGTGTGTTTGTTATTTTGGGATTCCAGAACCAGGATCTCATCACTGATGGAAACTGTGATCAAGCAACCCTGGTAGAACCTGCATAGGCTTTCCTTCCTTGGGGGCTGCTGGGTCTTTTTTTCTGCAAGGGCTGTCATAGTTTTCTCAGTAACTCCCCTTGCTGGCAAGGAAGTACTACGGAGTATTTACATGTTCCTTCCCCTACGCAGCCAGCTCTTGCTCCCCTTGATCAGCCCCATTTGAAGTCAGCAGCGTGTGGGCTTCAGCTGTGTGGCTGGCAGGCTGTGAGGCTCCTGTGGTGATGCCCCAGCCATAGGGAGCACCAAGCTGGAAGTAGGCAGTGTCCCTGGAGAGCCGCCGTTGTGCTGCTGGGGTGGGGATGGGCTGGGAGAAGGATATCAGAGCAGGCTGACCACTTCATGGTGATGGGATGGTGCTGGCTGGAACAGAGCTGCTTCTGGTCTTGCAGCAGCAAGAAGCTCCAGCAACATGGAAACTGCCCTCAGGGCAGCCCGGCACAAGGGCTCTGCCTCCCCACAGGCCCCAGGAACATGGGCCCATGGCCAGGGCTGCAGGAAGGAAGATGAAAGGTAATATAAAAGCATTTCTGGTCTCTGCAGCACATTGCAAGTAGCAGTAGGCTGCTTTCAAGTCAATTGTTTCAAAACATATCTTTAAATGAATTAATAATTAGAGGCAGATGCCATCTTGTTAACATAATGAAGCAGTGGCCTAACAGCTCTCTCTGAGACACAAAAGTGAATGTTAATATTGGCCTTTCTCTGGTGTTGGACAAGTCACAGAAGGCTTGGTTGTGGCTAGTGTCTTCTGCTTTGCTGGGGTACACTCTTCTCTTTGGCTGTATTGGGAATGCAGGACATGAATCTCCCACATTACAGGAGCCTTGTAGCTTCTGCATTTGTTAGGAATGACAGTGTTCACACACCTATCTCTGAAACTCTGTAGAGATGGCCGTGCTGTCACTGCCTGGGGATGCTGGTGAGGTGCTGCATGAAAGGGGGGAGAGAGCCCCTAGATGCTTAAAGCCAGCTGTGCAGATGGTCAACATACAAACGTTGTCCTTTGGCTTCCAGCTGTGACTGGGGTGCTCCTGCTGAGCAGTGGCATCAGGCTCCAGGGCGGATGATGAAGCAGAGTCACATGGAAGAGGCTGAAAGGATGCTGTTGGGGATTTAGGTTAGACTTTTAGCAAAAAGAAAAAAGTAGGTAAAGGGAGGCACCATTAGGCATGGTGGGTGCATCTTGATACAAGTGCCAGGTCAGGGAGTGGAAGCAGCTTGGACCTGAGCAGAGGTTAGGCAGAAGGAGCTGTGGCAGCTGGGCTGGTTGGGAAGAGCACTTCAGGGTCTGGACAGTTTGGGATTTAGATGCCTAAGGTACGGGTCTCTGCTGTGACCCTGAAAGTGTTCCTTAGACTTCCTGTGCCTTAGTTTACTGCTGTGCAGCACCTTGCCTGTAGGAGTCTTGTGCTGTCAAGTTTAAGGAGCTGAAGGGACATGAGCTGTTCAGTGCCAGTGCCGGGGTCCTCCTGAAGCAAGGCTTCAGTTTGATGCAGGCACTGTTCAGGGGGTGCTTGTGAAGACCCCTAAGCTGTTGCTAAGAAGTGGATTCCTTGGCTCCTGAACAGTGAGGGAGCCTTCCCGCAAGATTTTACTGTATCTGAATGTAATTCTGGCACATCGTGACTAGTATTCCATTTCTCCTTATTCCCTGTTGGGTTAGACCTGTGGTTAGGATCAAGTAGCACTCACAGTCAGCCAGGTGTTACCAGTGAAATGTTTTAGCTGGAACATAAAAATTGATTTGATCTCTTGGCTCATCCTGCTTAATGAGCAAGTGTGGAGCTGGGCCACAGCCCAAGGCCCCAGTGGTTCTGCAGACTGAAGTCTGCCTCCTCTGCTCAGCGCAGCCAGAGGTGCCTACAGGACTCTGGGGGCTTTCCCTGGAGGAGAGGAGTTTGGTTTTCCTGGCAGCAAACAGGTTTGATTCATTAAGGCATCTCACCATGGCAGACCTGATGCTATAAACAGTGCTTGGGTTCAAGCATGCTTGGAAGCACTGGGAGAGATGCTGCATGTCCATGAAGGCTCTGCTTTCTCAGGAGAGGTTTTCTGTTGACCGCTTTGCCTGGTGTTTTGCACTCTAGTTTGTCCTGGATCCCTGTGTGCAAGCAGAGCAAACAGAGTGAGTCCCTGCCCTGCCTTGAGCATAAGGTAGTCTAGCAAATGCTCAGAGGAGAGTGGTTAATTAGTTGTATTTCAGCACATTTCATTTTTAAGGGCTTTGATCGTGGCATGGAATTGTGGATCTGTCGCCAAGTTTGGGCTTCAAATGAATAAATAAATGATAAATGATCATTTGGCAGCAATGAACCTGCTGCACTCTCTTTGCATGTTTATGTGGTTTCCCTTCTCCCATCTGTTCCCTTCCTCTAGCTCTTCCTTGTGGGTTGGCTCTCCAGCCCCCCTTGCCTGGCTGATGGCTGTCCCCAGCCCTGCTAACGGGATGTGCTTGCTCCAACTGGAGACATTAGAGCTGCCACCTCAGTCGACAAAATCAGAAGACTGATCTAATCAGTGTCTAATCAAAATTAGAGACTGAAGAACAGCCTCTAAATATAAAAACATGGGTTTTGCTCTGGTAATCCCAGGAGAGCAGGTTGGGGCTGTACCAGGCACTTTTCCCATGTAATAGGGAAGAAGCTCTGAGGATGAGCATCCTTGTTTCTTCTGAACCCAACTGTAGAGGTGCGGTTGTTGTGGTTTAACACCAGCCAGAAACTAAGCACCACACAGCTACTCACTCACTCTCCTCTCCCCTCCACCTCACTTAATAGGACGAGGAGGAGAATTGAAGAAAAAAGGTAAAAATCATGGGTTGTGATAAAGACAGTTTAATATGACAGCAAGGGAAGAGAAAATAATGCTGAAAAAAGCACGCCCCAAAATGATGCGCAATAAAATTGCTCATCACTTCTTGACCAATGCCCAGCCACTTCCTGAGCCAGAGTCCCCTGTCCAACTCCATCTGGTTTATATACTGAACATAATGTCATATGGTGTGGCATATCCCTTTGCCTAGTTTGAGTCTGCTGTCTGGGCTGTGTCCCCTCCCAGCCTTTCGTGCACCTCCTCGCTGGCAGAGCACTGGAAGCTGAAAAGTCCTTGACTTAGTACAAGCACTGCTTAGCAACAACCAAAACATCAGTGTGTTATCACATTATTCTCATGCTAAATCCCAAACGCAGCACTGTACCAGCTACTAGGAGGAAAATTAACTCTATCCCAGCTAAAACCAGGAGGCCAGGGAAAGGAAATTGCTAAAAGCAGAGAGAAAGGAATGGAAAGACAAAACAGTGAACAAAGAAGTGGCACTGCTGGGGTGGGATGACAGGTATTGCAAGAGGCATTAAGAACGATAATGAGAATGTGGGCTGCACAGAGTTTTCCCTGTCTTTCTGCTCTCATTTTCCCAGCCTGTTATCTATTCACATTCATTTGTCTGTCACATGCTGATTCTGCCTTTAGCAGGGGTGGTTTGTGGCAAGGTTAGCTAGTCCCTGTTCCTCTTGGGTGAGTCACTGATCAACTGACATAGATATTTCTGAACATGTTTGCTATTTGGAGAAATGCTTGTCATGTGCTTGATTTGGAGCATGTTCCTTGAGGAAGGATTTGTGCAGATATGCACCATCTTAAAAGGGTCTTAGAAGGCATTTACTTGCATCAGTGATATAAATGTTATTACCTGTAAGAAATGCTATGGCATCAGTCATCCCACATCACATGTTGTTTTTTCTTGCCTATTGGGTGACTTATGCAGAGAAGTTTTGGAGGTGGCATCAAGTGCATGCATGACTGAAATAATGCACATTTAAAGAATTCTTTCTGTGAATCCTTCTGCAAGCAAAATTTTACTTGCAAATATGATTGGGAATAGTGACCAAAAAGCACCACAGGAAGTAAAAGGCACCAGTATCAATCAGAATTAATGCATTTTTTGCAAGGTGGTGTTTGAGAGCACGTCTCTGCCAACCCCTGCAGTTGGGCAGGTAGGTGAGCTCTGTGTCCAAGTTGTTCTTCACCCTCTGCAGGAGGAGGTGAAGGGTATTTTCTTTATTCTTTGATTCCCTTTTCCTCTCCCTTACAACCAACATCAGGTTCTCAAATTGTTGCGTTCTTCACTCACAAGAGTAGCATTTGCATTTTTCTCGGCACTTGGCTTCAGTACACGGCCATGTGGCATTTTACTTTTCAGCAGTTCCTTAAAGAGCTCCCTTGTGGTTAATGAATGCAGAAACTTTGTCATAAACTAAACCACCCTTCCCTCCCCTTAATCTAGACTGCTGCTTACTCAGGGAGCCCCAGATGGGTTTTGATGACAGAAGCCCGAAGTGCTGAGTAAGCAAGATGTGGAATTGCAATCCTTCTGAAGATGCCTTGCTTTCTTGCAGACTTCTTGTCTTCTCCCGCTCTGCGTGTATGCACAGATTCTGGGCATGGTGCCATGCTCTGCCTTAATTGCAGCACAGATTAAGGGAAGGCTGTGGTTCCCTCAATTTGGATGTAAATACGACTGATGCTCAGCACATGGGAAGTCAGAGTTGAAGTGGGGAGGAGGCTGGTGTAGAAAGTCTGCATAGAGGTAGGTCACTTAGAAGTGTGTTTTGGCCCTGCAGCAGGGTCAGCCTAGAGCTGTGGAGTGAAATGAATCTTCTCAGTGGACCTGGTGACAAATTTTGGTGTGAACAGTGGGACTATCAGCTTGGTCCATCAGTTCTTTTGCTGGAGTTTTAAGTGGTGAACATAACAGAGCTGACTAGCACATCAGTGGTGGACAGCCCTATGGAAATCTGAGGGGAATCTCCCCTGCCCTGCAGTTTCTGTATGGTATTTCATTTCTGAGGCAAATTAATATTTCTCTCTCCCTTGTTCTTTGTTTCCAGACAAATGATGCCGCAGGAAATACCTGGAACTGGCTTTACTTCATCCCTCTCATCATCATTGGCTCTTTCTTCATGCTCAACTTGGTGCTGGGCGTCTTATCAGGGTAAGACACTAATGACTTGCTTGTCTCCACCTGGATATGAAAAGAGAAGATGTGTTGGGTTTAGCACTGTGGGAGGATGTAGCTGAAAAGAGAAGATGGGGCGATACACCACACTGTATATTGTCCCCCTTCACATGTTTCCTACCCTGTCCTTTCCTTGAGTAGGATATTTCTATAAGATTATAGAGCTATAGGCTCATATACATCATTAACTGAGATGATTCCGAATCCAGACCCAGGCATTAAGTGAGGTCCCTGTAGCTATACTGACTTGGGCCTGTGCAGTCAACACTCCTGTGTCTTCTTGAAACTCATCAGGGAATCACTGATGCCAGTATAAATGGTGGTGATATTAGCAGTGTGAGGTTAATGGTTGGACTTGATGATCTTAAAGGTCTTTTCCAACCTAAAAGATTCTACGATTCTAAATACTGCAGTGCTGAAGCTGCAATCAGATGTTCATAATGTGTTTGGTGTAACTGCAGCATGGAGAAAGGGGAAGCTCAAGCAAAAAGCCATTAAAAAATCTCAGTTTTTAGGTTTTGTTTTGTCATTGTTTTTAAGACTCTAGCTTTTGAAGTCAATGTTTGGATTTTGGGGACACGCTGGTCTGCTGATGTTCAAGACTCAGGGGTCAGCCAAGGATTTGGTGTTTGTTGCATACGAGTTTTGGGTTTGGGCCATTGTAGAGATCAAGCTGCCAAGTTCGAACATCCCCAGCTGGAACATCCCCAGTGTCTGTGGAAATTTGATCTGGAATTAACAACCTGACTCATCTTAGTGGTTTGCAAGCTCTTAAACTTTGGCACCACATTTTGCATGCAGTTTCTTCTTAGCCCAGCCAGGTGATCCAGATTACATAGACCTATCAAGATCTAGATTTGTTTCTGGCTCTTGGCAGCATGGGAAGAGAGAAGAGTTAATGCTGCTGAGTGGTAAAAACCCTTCAGTGCTGCACCTTTGCTCTTTGTCTTTAAGTTACTAGAGGAAGAAAAATGTTTTCCAAAGCACAGATTCATGCTTAATTGTACTTTCTGTGAAGGATCCTTGTTGTCAAAACACACACTGGGGGCAGGAGCAGGGAGATAGCAGACCAGGTTTGTTTGAGGACTGGCAGACGTTCTGCTACAAGACGGTCATGGGGAAGGCTACATCGTGCTCTTTGCTGTTCCTTCAGTCCAGGAATAATGGTCATGATCAATAACTGATCAAAGCCATTCATCAGACATCCTGTTGTATCAGAGGCTTTGTAGGAGCGCTTTGTGACCATACTTGTCTGACATCTGATTTAAAGCCAGCGCCAGAGCTAGGACTGAGTGTGGTTCATTAGGCAGTTCGTCTTCCTCGTTCCACAGTGGTGTCAGCCCACGTTGACTGAAATTATATTTGTGATTTAAAACAAAACTCAGAAGGCTGCAGGCCCCTGTTCTTTTGTGCTGGATTCAAACGTGTCTGGTGACCAAAAGATTGAGACCTCTGTCTGGGTCTCCTGAAACTTTCTCACTGCTTGGGGAAAATATGAATATTATATAAATATGTATCTTCAAATAAAAATGCAGCTCTGTGCATCAGGTTTCTCTTTGTTAGTGGTGAAATTTGTAAGTGCTGGTAAAAACCTGATGTAAAAATAACCCATAACCTTGGGCCACAATTGATATGACAAAAACCTCTGAGTACCTGGCTAAAGATATATTTAAAAGTGTGTTGACTCTGTAATTCAGATTAAATGAGAGACTGCCTGCTGTACAGCGTGTCATCCTCATGCGTGCTGATCAGAGCACTGCCAGTGTTCTTGTAATCAGTTAATATTTAAATACCCTGCCCAAATGGCTCCCTTCTCCTTCCTGCTGCAAGCACTGGGGTCTGGCAGAGCTCGGCTCTGCTTGTGCCACCAAATATCCAGATTTCCCCAATAATCCTAGGACATGGGGTGTGGAGTTACTGCAAACACCTTATTTCTGGTGGTGCAATGGGGCTGTTGGGCTCTCCTATGTCCTTACCAAAGATAAGCGCTGCAGTGCGTGCTGTGCCGTACCCACTCACCGCAGTGCTGGAGGTGGGTCTCTGACTGGGAAATTGGTAGCATCTCCCCCTTGGCAGGTTGCATGTCAGAAGCAAAGATAGACTGTGCTGTTCTCTAGCTGTGAATATGGCAGGATTGAGAGTTTCCTGGATTACTGTAGCGGTCTAGGGTACACAAGTGAACTGCTCCTAAAATCCAGGAACTGCCTTTGCTTGTTTACTGAAGATGCAGGGCTCTGCAGCATCCTGTCTGCTGTCAAGTGGTGGGAAGGCAGGTGTGTGTCCCTTGTTGGGGATTTTCCTCTCTACTCCTCACTGTGTATTCCCCCTGCTTTCTGTTTTCCCTCTCTGGTGCTTGATTCCTCTGTGAGCTGATAAAACTCAACAGCCCTGCAGAAACAAATAGAGCAGAAAACCACAGATTGTTTTCTTCTGGAGGAGCTTTTGAGTGCCATAGCTGATTTAACGGGAGATCAGGACTGTATAGGGCTGAAAGTGTGAGGAGAGATTTCTCTCCCCTGTGATAGCATTAAGACATTTGATAGGCTCATTTATTTCTGCATGTGAGCTGTAGACGTCTGTCCACCTGACCAAGATGGGCAGATGCAGGGTGTGTTCTGCCCATCCATGTGCTGGGAAGCATGTTGAAGTGACTGATCAAGCCTGAAACCTCCCCGGTCACAGATTTTAAAAAAGGGGAAAGATAATTTTAAAAAAAAAGAAAAAAAGACACCTTGTTGAGGTTCTACTGAACCATCCACCACACAAAGGAATGAACCAGGTTTTGCTCATACTAGAGAGCTGCCCTTGACTTTTTCTTTAATCATGAGAAGCCATTCTAGTCATGCTAACCTTGTTCCAGAGAGCTGCGGTTCCTTGGTTCCCAGGAACTGGGGTAGCATTTTGTAGTTTTCCAGTGCAGAGTGGAACAGCAGCAGTAGTGAAAATATCTATGAATTTAGATCCATAATATATTTCTTCTAAAACATCTTTTTCCGTGGACTGCAGTGGGTGGTTATTCTCACTTGTTAGATTATTTGTAAGGTCTTTGTGACTTAGGTAGCAATAAAGGCATCCACCTCAGGGAATACAACCTTTCCATAGGAAAAGAGATTGGCTGCCTCTGGTGGCACCATGGGAATATTCTGGCTCCAGGTCATGCCAAGAAGGGTTGACCCCAGATGCCTTTCAGTTTTCCCTAAACACTGCATTGTTTGCTCCTTGGGGTATCATGGGATTTGGCTTCAGTTCTGACCAGAAAATGCCCTATGATGATCCTGATAAATTTTTTATTGCACTCTACACATGATTCTGCAGTGAGAAGGGAAAATTACCCTCCATTGAACTGAGAAGTCCTGACCAACACTCACTCTTTTTTCTGACTTCGTACTGTTTTCTTGCTAGCAGACTGCAGCCCCCTGCCATCCTGCTTTGGCAGCTGTTTCCACCAAGAAACAGGCACCCATATGCAGATACACCTTAGCTTCCCGGGGTTCCCTCCCTTAGCAGTGATTTACAATGCTGTTTTCTCATGCTCCCAGCCCTCAGCCTCCTCTCAGCCCAGCTAGCAGCTTTCCTCCGTGGGCTGGTGGGATTATGGGGTTTTCTACTGCTTGGGTGTCGAGTTGAGTATTAATTTTGCCTGGTAATGAGCTGGATGATTCGGTACAATACATTTGTGACTGTTTTGATGTTTTGGATTACACAATGCAGAGAGGATAAATGTTATCGTGGGATGCTGCGAGGAAGATGATTTAACTTATTTCAAGGCTAAGTGCTTTTTGGTGCCGTTTCACGTGGCAGTGGTGAGGGTGGCGAGACAGCAGGAGTGCTGGCCAGAAAGGGCAGTGCACTGGGAATGATGCATTTGAATACTGAAAGTCTGTGTCTCACGAGTATGAAAAAATGCTGCTTGTCAGGTCGTCAAATATTTATGGTGAAACCTGAGGTATTTCCACACCAGCCAGTGAAGAGTAATGATCTTTCCTGAGGTTTGCTCCTCTGGCCACAATAACCAGGTATGGAGAGGCACTGCAGTGGCCAGTTTGCATCTTCCCTGTATTACCACATCATGGTCTATACCTGCTCTATCTTGAGATGTGCAACACCTGCCTCTTGTTACGTGAGGCTGTCTGGTGCAGGAACTGCAAGGAGACCCTTTGAATGAATGCAGCATCTTTGTGACAGCAGGAGCCTGGCAAGGGATGAAGCTACAGACCGCGCTGGCACCTTGTAGGCAAACAGGGGTCAGGGTAAACGGCGCTTTAGTTCTTTGCTGCTGCACCCTGCTTTGAGCACTCTGCAGCACGGGGTGATGCTCGCTGGGCAGAGTCACATTAAACGCTCCCCCTGTCGCGTGCTCCAGTCTCCCTAAGGGGTAGCTGGTTTTGCTTCTGACTGTGGTACCTTGCGTCACTGAGGCTTTTGTCCTGTGAGAGCAGCTCCCCGGGAGGAAGCACAGCCCCATCCAGACCTCATTGAACTGGCTGTCTTGGTGACTTGCTGTGCTGAGTTTCATCACATGTTTTCCCATCCTAAAGATTTTTGCCAGATTGAGATCATAAAACTTCATCCTGCAAGATGAGTAGAGGCTGAAGAAGAATTAGGGTGATTAATTTGTCATAATGGCAAAGCATTCTTCTGTCCTCCTTCTCCCTCATTACGGAGACAATCATTCATTTTCCCTGCAAATTTATTTCAAGTTCACTGTTACCTGCTGTGATCTGACTTTGGCTGGTGTTAATTATTTGCAGCAGAAGACCTGCATCATGAAAAGATGTGAGATTCTGCTTACGTTCTCACTGCTTTTAGTCTTGCCCCAGCCTGTGCTTAGAAACAATGGGAAAGACAGGGGAAAAATAAATTCTTTCCTGTTCCTCACTCATCACCCTTTTTAACAAAGCCATCATTACAAACAAGAAATGTGGGAGAAGCACAAGTCTTTCTGGCAGAAGAGGTCAGGGAGCAGTGACTTTCCACGTGAGCTTCATCTCACCAAGATAAATGTCCTATGGGATGTGGATCTTTTGGTCCTTTTGTGGTTTTGGTTAGTATAGGAGAGATGAACTACCTTTATTTGCCCTTCTGTTACGCCGCAATGGAAATTAAAGCCTGGAATGTAGGAATGATACATTGGAGACCTAAATTTGAATTTCCTGGGGCCTCTGCTTTGACTCTGGGGTGGAGACTTGATGAACACAGCCAGAGGTTCATCCAGCAATTGCCGTAGGCTGATACTATGAGATAAATGATGCTTTTTAATTCCTTTTCTCTCTTTGTTCTTGCCTCCTTGGAGCCAGGTTGGCCCAGCTGTGGCATTCGCAGCATTGCGAGTCAGATTAGGTGGAATCAAAGTGAAATTGGCACAAGCTGAATGTGAAGACAAAAGCAAGGAATATGCATTGAAGGCTTCACCTCTGTGCTGTTCCTCTTTCTAGAAATACAAGATGTATCCCATATCTGGTTTGCATTTGAAGCATCTTCCTGCTATGTTCAGTGATAAAAGTGACTGTGAAGCCTGGCTCGGTGCTGAGAGATCAATCTCTCTGTGATACTTTCATCCTTTATCAGCTGGTTGAGGAGAGCTATATTTTCCCCCTCTTTAGAGCAATGAGGAGGAAGCAGAAGCAGCTCTGACTGTACAGGATTGACTGAGCCAGTCCTTACTCCTAAGCAGTGGGTATTAGGATGGATTAAGCAGCTCAACCATCTGGGTTTGTACGTTTGGGCTCCATCTGGGAGAGATGGACGTGCCTCCTCAGACCATGCCCAGGTGAGACAGAAACATATAACACTGTGTGCCTTTGGGCTTTTGTGCAGCTGATGGGATAACCTGGGGCAAGTTGTGAGCCACAGAGCTTACTACGAAATCTCAGTTCTCTTCTGGGCTTTCCTTTTTTAATAACAGGGTTCAAAACTGAATTCTCAGCAAACCACCTCTATGCACAGGAGAACAATCTCTTAAAGGTACCAAATGTCACCAACAAAAAGAAATTCTTACTGCCAGATTTTCAGGTGAATCAGTTGCTTGGTTTAATCTCATTCCAGCACGTTCCAGTGTGATCTCTGAGCCCCTGGGATGTCCTTTCTTTCACCTCCTCAGATTCTGTTCTTGCCCAAATGAGGTGCATTTCCATACTTGTTCTTGTTCCAGATGGGCTTTCTGATCAATACACTTTGCTTGTGTTCAGTGGTAACCTGGGCCTTATTTTTAGAGGTGATTTAACATTAGTCTACATGTATTTTGATTCATATTTTCAAATCAGTAAGTCAGAGGCATCAAGTTATTTTGTTTTGCCTGCAGGTTTCTCTGCATGTAAGGATTTTGTCTGTGAATGAGAATAACCATACCTTGGCTCATCCTGAAGTCTTCCTAGGACTTACTGTGGTAAAGGTATCTGATGCTGCAGTAAAGAAACCAATGTCCTTGCTGATCTCCTTTAATTCTGTATGCAGACCTTCTGGGTGCAAGGTGCCAGCTATGGACACAGCTAAGCCATGTCTCTTGAGTTTGCATCTTCCCAGCTACGGGCCAGGACACCTGATGTCCAGGCAGCTGGAAAATGCAATGCTTGACTGTTTACTCCTGGATTTATGAAGGGGTTTTTTTGTTTGTTTTTGTTTTTTTTAATGGCAAATTTGATTCTACCCTTCACCTATATTTCTAACTCCCCAGCATCCACCCAGGTTAGTGCACTGCAGGGAATGATGCTCCCTTCCCCTCTCTCCTTGATGCTGTGAGTAATTCAGCCCCTGCTGTGGCTGCCTTTCCTCCTCTCTTGGAGGAGTTTTTCTGAGAAACACCAAAGGCTGGTGCCTTTGAGGGCTGGCCTGCTGGGCAGCATCCTGCAGGTTTGCTGTTCTCCTGCAGCTGCCTCCCTGGCAGCCCCTTTCAAAGCTCTCGGAGATATGTTGTGGGCTGAGGTGGGTCCTTTAATCTCTAAGAGAGTTCAAAGAGACACTGGTATTGTTGGCGGTGATGTTTCCCTGGTGACAGTGCAGCCTGATGAAGCAAAATCCTTCAGGAATTGAGGGAAGATGGTGTCCACTGTCCCTGCTCCGATCACGAGCTTTGCTGTTGTGCTTCAGATACTCCCTTCACTTCTTCCCTGGGGTCCTGCCTGCCTCCCTCTGCACTGCCTCAAGGCACCACAGCACCCACAGGAGGGTGAGGGTCCCCAGGCTCTTTCTGTATCCAGGACACCAAGCATCTGCTTTTCTCTTTCCACTCCCCACTGCCCATCTTGCTCCTGCTCGCTCTTTCCTTCTGCCAGGACTCCCTCACTGCCTTTCTCTCTCAAAGAAGAGGTTTGCAGAAAGTAAAATACGTGTTTAGCTCAGCCAAGGCTTTGTGTCCTTGGTTGTCTGAACAATTAGAGTCATAAAGGTTTGGGCTTTTCTGTTGCATCCAGCAGAGGCTTCCCCTCATGAAGGATTTACTGTTCTCCAGGAAGACGAAAGGCAGAGATGTGAATCTGCAGAACAAATTCTTTCCCTGGAGCAAGAATCTGCTTTTCTAAAAACATGTGGATGCTGATGCAGTTAGTGAATGAAACGGTAGGAGTATTAACTGGATCAGACCCTGGTGAAGCAAGCCACAAGGGGCTTTGCAGGACTGTGTGTACGAGGTAGCAAACTCAATCACACAAGTAATGGCAGGAGCACAAGGAGCACTGCAAGAACCTGCCTGTCATGCTTTATGTAACTGGCTTCACCCAAGCAGTCAGGACTGATTCCATTAGGACAAGGTGGCAAACCCCAGCATCAGAAACAGAGGAAAAAAATAACTGAAGGCTCTTTCTCTATCTCTTTCTCACAGTTGATTAACCAAAATAAATGGTAGGAAATGGACTTCCAGCCTTAAAATGCAATGAAGTGTTTCTGCTTGCATGGGGATGCTCTCAGGATGCTGGGAGGCTCAGATGTGTGTGCAGCCCCTGTGCTGAGAAGTAACCCTAAGGCACTCTGGAAGATCTCGTTAAGTGATGTACAGCCCCTGAGCAGGTAGTTGCAGGTTGCCAACAGCACAAGAGATTTGGGTTTACTGAAAAATGCAAATAGTATTGTGTTCATCTTACCTCTCTTATCATCCGGTGTGTTCGTGTGTCTGGGGTGCTACAAGTGCACGTTCTTATCTCTGCAGCCTCTTATGGAAATTCCTACCTCAGCGTTGCTCTTGCTGACAGCTTACTGAAAGTTAGGGGGATAATTGGCACCAGGTTTCTTTGGAGGCTCCTTCCTTGCTGATTGCAAAAGGAGTGGACTGAAACAAAAAGGAGTTTTTAATGTTTCCCCTCTCCTCACCCAGGCATCTCCCAAGTAGTACAACATGCATGATTTTGTACCACGGCTACTCCCCCAGCACATGTTTCCTGCAGTGATGCTCCTTCGACTTGAATGTCAGGGAGCCAGAGGAGTAGTTGTTTTCCATCTTCCACCTCCAGCCTGTCCCTCCATGCTCCCGAGTATTGTGGGTTGCTGACAAGTATCAAATCTGTTCTTGGGCACTGCTCCATGTTCAAGCAACAGAGCTTACAAATTAAGCCTCCTGTCTTGGCCAATTTTGTTTCTCCACCTGGAGAATTAGTTTTGGCCTGTGAGTAACTCAGTCAAACATCTGCAGTCCTGGCCGGTTTCTTTGCCAGCAGCTCACCCACTTGAATTATCTGGCTCCTCTCCATTCTTGAGGGTTGCATTTCTCTAGGCACGACTATGTCCCGAGATGTCATGTGCCATCCAGGCTCCACTTTACTCATTCCTCTGACGCACTCGGGCTGGAGATGAAGCCAATCCTAAAACAGATTTACTTTTTGTTTTCTTTTGTTTTGTTTTAGACTTTAAAGTCTAAAAGTTCTTTACAGCTGCCTTCCAGAAATCCCTGGTGGAATTCTCCTGAGATCTGTGCTCCCTCTGAACCGTGCTTTAGATTCAGTAGATGAAGGCTGTTCTTCCATGTTAAGATCTGAGAATTCATGAGATCATGTGCAGCTCAGTGAATTATTCTGAATGAAGAGCTAATTACCTGTGTTGTTATTGCAAATCACTGATCATCAGCACTATTAGTGGTAGCAATGACAGTGATGCTATATCATCTCTCTGCCTCCTCCCTGTGAGTGGGAAGTGTTTCTGTCTGCTTTCTAAGCGGAAAACCTGAATTACAGATGTTTAATGGTGCGATTAGTCTTGCAGCGGGCCTGCTGTCGCTGGCCCTGGGAATGTGCCATGAAACCCAAGACCAGGAGGCACATTACATGGTGCTCCATCTCAGCTCTCTGCTGTCATACAGGAAAGTTAATCAGAGACTCAGGGGATGAAGATCGTGGGGTTTTTTTGTTTTGGTGTTGTGGGTTGTTTTGGTTTTCTTTTTCCTTTTTGGTTGCTGTAACAGTATTTTGAATTTAAGACCAGCATGGATAAAGTACTTGTAAGAATTTCATTGGTTTATGTAATCTTTTACTGACTGTGGTGGTTACTCATGAGTTGACCTTGTCTCTTTTGTGGCTGGGAAGTGCTCTTGAATTTCCCTGAAGTAGCTATTCCAGTGCATATTTACACTGAGATTTATTTTATGCTTCCACACACCAAGGTGATAAGCAACAATCATCCATTTTCCTGGTGACTTTAAGCACCGACCACTCTTGAGAAGAAAAATGTGACACATTGAGCTTGACTGGATGGCATGTGGTTTCCATGATGAATGCCCTTTCTCTGATCTCTGTTTGTTCCTGCTGTCTCTATAGAATCAGTTATTCACAACTGTCATGTTGTAACTGAAATGCCTTGTAGCTGTCTACCCAGGCAGAGCTCGGCTTCCTCCAAAGCACTGTATCCTGTTGCTGTGCTGCGTGTAGAACAACTAAACCACTTTCCTCCTCTTAATGCCTACCTGGACAGTGCTGCAAGATTAATATTTTGAAGGGTTTTGGGGGAATGTGATGGTCAACAAGAGCCGAGGATGAGAATGGGTGAATGTTAATACTCATTCCAGAATTGGCTGAAGTGTGGAGGACCAGCTATGAAGTAAGTCCTGGAGGCAAAGCTGGGCAGGAGGCAGCATATTTCCTGTCAGGTTTCCTTTCCTGTGATCTGGGAGGTTTCTGCAAGTCACTGACAGAAATAGCAATTATGCTGAATAAAAGAGGAAACTTATTTACTGCTACAAAACATTCCAATGGGATTTTCTCTGTTTTCATTTAGAACTGTCAAGAAAACCTCATATGAAATAGTTTTAGATGAAATATGGTATTTTGATATAATTTCCCCCCTTCTTCTTTGAATATGTTCTGAAATGTTGTAAAAAGCTTTGAAACTGAAGTTCTGGGAGTTTCCAGTTGCTGCAAATGGGGAATATTTCCATTCCTGAATGGTGTTGCATGTAGTAGAGGAGAAATTTGTTTTTATTAATACATTTCATAAAGAAAAATACAGCCTTTTGACCAGTTCCAGCTTCATCAAACATCTCTCCTATCTCCTGGAGACAGGAGAAAGAGATGCATTCCTCTGCCCAGAAGACCATACATCAAGACTCTCCAGTTTTCAACCTGGATGATTTTGCTACAGCTCTGTAGCACTCAGAAGGCATTAAATGGGCAGAGACTGAAGGTACTGTCTTCCCCTGGAAGTTACCTTCCCACCTTCTATGGCAGTGTCAAACCTGCCAGCTCCAGGGAAAAGGAGGGCACTAGTGCCTTCAACCTCAGCAACATTCCTCACTGGTGGTTTGTGAAAAGTGCTGTACAGAAAGTACTGAAGGTTTGCAACTTAGCAAAGTTTCTCTCTTATTTTCTTACATCTTTAAAGTTGAGATTAAAGGTACAAGTCCTAGGTAGCTTTTACTTTCCTTAGGCCAGATAGGGTCTGGCAGAGGATAAAAGGCTTGGCAAGGAAAGCTCTCCCTTGTCTGCTCCTTGGGGGCTCATCTTCTGTCCTCCCTGCCCACCATGGTCCGTCATGAAAATCCCCGCTGGCTGTTGCCTCCTCCTCCCATCCGGCACATCCCAGCTCTGGGAAATTTGCCGTGACGCAAGCCTGTAACGCAGGAAGCATGGCCCCTCCACGTCTGAATTTTAAATGCATGTTGTCACTTTGTGCTGTCTGATCTCATTCCTTCTGCTCCAGAGAGAAATCAAAACTGAGAGGAGGTCTGTGGCCCCAACCAGCAGGCACTGAACCAGAAATGAGGACATTAAAAAGGAAGAGGGAGAAAATCGTCAGTCCCACTGACACGTGCAGGATCCCGTATCACTCGGCAGACACATGCTGAATGCCAAGGAGGAGCCGTCAGTTCAGAGCGATGTTTCGGCTTCCTCCGTTTCAAGGATGGGGTCATGTGCTGTGCTGTCTGGTGGGGGACAGGAAAGGGGAGTCAGGAGACTGAGACGCACTGCCAAAATCAGGATAACAGCTCAGCTGATGGCAGCTCTCACATCAGTGGCTGGGACCGGTGTGTGTGTCATAGTGCTGAGCCAAGTTGTCCCCACAGTCCCTTCTCCACAGGTCAGACAGTCCTGCCAAACAAAGCAAAAGCATCAGCTTTGAAGGGTAAAGTGGATACTGTGAATATAAAGCTGCTTCTGGCACTTGCAGCTCCTTTTCCCCCCATTCTTACACCTTCCTTCTATGTCCTTATCCTTGATGGCTTTTGAGGAGCACATGTGGGTAATAATCAGGTGAGATTTTAGTCAAGAATGGTGGTTAACTAGAGGTTGGCAACGACCAACAGTTACCTGAAGATCTGAAGGACACAGCAGAGTTAAGATGTTGAATGTGAGAATGAGTGAACCGCTGGTGTATATAAGGGACAAAAGCCCAATCCCGTGTTTAACCATATAGATGAAGCTGTCGTGGGAGTCACTCCAGCGTGTGCTCAAAGCAAGGGGCTGCTGGTTCAGAGCTCCATAAATGGTAGATGGGCATGTACATCTCCAGGTGGGGCATCAGAAACATTCCAGAGGAGATACGAATTGGCTTGGGGAAAGCCCCAGCATTGGGTGCCTTAAGGTGGTGGCTGCACTATTGTCACAGCGTCATTTTAGACTGGGCAGTAGGATGTACTTGGAAAAGACTTTTGCAACGATTGGATGAACCTTACTTTGTGACTGCTCTGTTCAGTCCTGTTCTAATGATTTGATATGAAGACACTTGGTTGTTGAAGCCATCTTAAACCTGGAAAACCTTGAGGAAAGCCTAACAGGGAAGAGTAGATCTGTTCCAATACAAAGAGAGTGCTGATGTGTCTGTGACATAATATTGTGCTTCTAGAGGAAATTCTGCTGTGGAGAGAGATGGAGGACAGCTTTTAGCATTGGAGGTAATAATTTGTATTGCACAAATGGACACATGTATGTGGTTGTGCACCAGGGTCTTGTTATAATGGATATGGGGGGGCCTAGAACAAAAGAAGTGTGTGCACAAAGCAGTTTTCAGTCCTCTTTCAGGATGAGAGAAACACCTGATCTACAATCAAAGTGGTGGTTTGTAGGACAACAACATATGGAATGGTGTGGTTTCCATTCACTACTGCCCTCATCGGCTTCATAAGCTTCACAAATACAATCTGAAAGACAAAAGAAGGGCTGCATATTTTCCCTGACCCTCTGTGACGTGTGCTTTTCTCATTCTTCTCTCCCCATAGTGAATTTGCCAAAGAACGAGAGAGGGTAGAAAATCGTCGAGCTTTCCTGAAACTCCGTAGGCAGCAGCAAATTGAACGGGAACTAAACGGATACTTGGAGTGGATCTTCAAAGCAGGTAAGGCAAGAGATCTCCTGATCCTGGTTCAGTGTGTTTTGTGGCAAGTCTGGCGATGACAGAAGATGGACCTTGGAGTTGCTGGCCATTGAAGTAACCCAAGACTAGAGAGGGCCCAGCCAGCACTTACTGCTTTTGTTGGGCTTGATTCTGAGCAGTCACACTAAAGTTACCGCAAAAGACCTCAGATTGGTTACGCAAAAATGAAGGAGCTGGACCAACTTTCTTTATTGCTGAGATCAAAGCAGTTGTCTTAATACAGTAGAATATAAAAAGTGATACAGTGCCCAAAGTCTCCACAGTAGGGAAACTGTTCCCTTATATGAGTCATTTATATTTTATTTACTTTCCACCACAGCTGTTTTATAAGCCTCTCTTGCTGTGATGGTAAAATACACTGGAGTGTCATTTTTCTGAGCTACAGAGATCACTTGTATGAAACTCACCCCAGCACACATTAACATTGCTTTATAACTATTATAGCTCAACATTGCACTTCATTGCAAGCCGTGAGCAACTTTAACAAGGACCCAAATGCACTAATTTAACAAAAATAGCATGCTTTGCTTTTCCTTTTTTATCAGACAGCAAAGATTACCAATAACCTTTCTTTGTTATAGAGTAGCTGATATATATATTGACATAACCACAGTGCAATCTATTCACATAGCATCAGGAAAACTTCTGGGGCTAATTTGCTTCCTTGCTTGCTTTTTGGAGAAGCTGAAACACCTCAGTAAAATGAAAATGCCTTTAAAAACAATGTTGGGGAGAAAAAGAAGTGGTGATTTCTCAAATAGATTTTCAGGTGCCTTTCTAGGCAGGTCAGCTTCATCCTCACCCTTTACATATGGGGAAACTGAGGCCCAGCATTATAGTGACTTGCCTGATGTCATCTGATAGACTGGTGTCAGAACTGGCACTCCATTAAAAGCTGTGTCATCATGCCTTATTTTGAAATCCGTACTGATGTCAGAGGTCTGATGTGCTAAAACGTGCTTGTGCAAGCAAGTCGTTGTGTAGTCACAGCAACTCGTTGCAGCATTGCCCATGCGTAAGCTGTGTACAGGCCAGGGGCCAAAGTATCCGCGTGCTGTGCTGTGTGTAAGTGGCTCTTTGTCTGGACTTAGAGTTTCTGCTTTATGTGCACAACCTGGGTGTATGTAAAATAGGAAGGAGTTATTATTTCCCATAGCACTACACTGTGACAGCTGAGCGCCAGTTGTACTGACGGACTTCTATTCACTGTGACTGTTCAACAGCAACTGTCCTCGCTTAGGTAACCATGCTTCGTTCTGTGGTTCTGTAGGATTCAAAACAAGAATCATTCATTTTCCATTTATGATTTGTCTTCCCATTTGTTTACAGATTTTGTGCTACATCAATTTCAAATTAATTAATGTCTTATCCAGTGGCTGGAGCAGAATGCACCGTGGTTCTTCGTTGTCTCTAGTGCCATCTTGCTTTTAAGGTTCCTGTGATTTTCTTGGTCTCTAAATCCTGGTCTCCCCATCAATAAAATAAAGATGAGAGTTCCCTTGCTGGGATGTGGGTTGCTTTGTTTCATTTTGGTGACTGTTCTGCCAAGAAGACCAGTGCAGAGGTCTCTAAACTGGCTGAACTTGTCTGAAAGTTGAGGTGTAGAAGTTACAAAAGATATAGCCAATCTTTGCTTCAACTTTGCATCCCTGTGGGAAGGCTGGCTGTTCTATTTCTGTGTTAGTGGTGAATAAATGCCGCATCAGTCAAGAGTGAAACTGCTGTAAAATGCCCACTTTTTTATTTAGTCTAATGACACAAGATCCAGAAGGTTTCTAGAACAGGAAAGTGTATGCAAAATAGCTAAACCAGGCAATGATAAAAAATTTCTATAAAGGCATTGTTGAAAATACAATGGGAATAGAAAACAAGATTTCTAGTACAGCTGAATAACAACAATAATTGAAATCAACTTAGCAGTGTTAGTAAATCTTTGAATACAAAAGGTATCGAGAATCGAGTCTAGAATTCAGGCGCTGAAATTTGGGACTGTGCCATCAATGGGGCTTTCCCATTTCTGTTTTAGACAAAAGGTAGCGTGAAGGCTAACTAAGAGAATCGAGTTTAGAATTCAGGCGCTGAAATTTGGGACTGTGCCATCAATGGGGCTTTCCCATTTCTGCTTTAGAAGCCGGGATTTCAGCTATGTAATGATGTAATGTATGTATGTAATGTAATGATCATGAATTTCCAAACTAGATGATCATTCTTCCTTGTCCAGGACTGTGTGTGGGACAATGGCCATAGCAAACTGCTTCGGTGGGGTGAGGAAAAGAGCCAGGGAGGACAGTCACAGGCATTCCAGCCTGTACAGAAACCTCTTGCAACAGCCCCAGGCAGTGAGCTGTAATAAGCTGTTTGCATAAAAGAAAGAGTAAAAGCTCTTGGTATTCTGCTGTAATGTAACTCTGGAGGATTGTGTTATTATTCATGCGAATATCAAATTTTTTAAAAAAAAAAATTAGCATCCTAGCATCCTTGACCTCATTGAATCTTGTAGCAAGGAGTTCCGCGTGTTAACAGTTGGTTTGATTTAAAAAAACAATCCAACCTACCATACAGTATGCCCTGTCCTTGATTTTAAATATGTTACCTTTCTGCAGTGAGAAGAAGAGCTAAGGAGTGCACTTTGTATTGCTTTTTATTACTTTTCTTTCTCTGATCTCTCTCTACCTTGTTTCATCTTATTTTTTCTGCTCTAAAGCATGCAGAACCAATCTGCTCAATTCTCTTTTCCCCTGGAAGCCTCTCCAGGCTTCTAATATTTATAGTATCCTTCTTGAGCATTTTGTTTGTTCGTTTTTTCTCATTTATTTTTGATGCAAGGTAGGAAGAGTGGAAAGCTGCATTCCAGTGATTCACAAAGTGGCATCTTAATACTTAATCCAATCGGTTTTGCTCAGTAATGTGGTTTACATATTCTGAGTAGTTGTTGGAGCTGGAAAGGAGGTTTACTTGTTCTTGGTAGTGCTCAAGTTTTTACCTCAAAAGCTGCAACTGGTTTAGGGCTGAAGAAAGTATTTGAGTGACTAAAACAGTCTTTCATCTGCACGCTATCTCCCATTTGTTAACAACAATTTTAATTTAACATTGTGATTATAATTTATTGACCACTCTTGAGTGTCTTTAATGTTCCTCAGCCTTCTCCATCTGTAATATGAATGATGTTATATTATCTCTTGCTCTACATATTGCATTAAAAAGGTAGTTCAGATGCAATTTTGGGGTTGTTTACTATTAACCCTTTCTCATACTGAAATTGTAGACTGTTTAGTAGTCCAAAAGAAAACAATGGCTCTTCGTTGTCTATATCTTAAGTACTGTCTGACTCAAATGTGTTCCAGACCTGCTTTAATGACTTGTCTTACATTTATGTTGTAAGAATGAAACTTCTTTAATAGCCTGGCTCTTGAGTAACTGCCTTTTACATTTTTCTTATTTTCTGGTGGTACTTTTAATTTTTTTTGAAGTGGTAAAATAAGAATATAAAAAGGAAGAAAATATTAACAGAGTGCTGGTGAAGTTTTTAGGGAGGTACCTTGGCACAGCCTAAAGACTTTGGTGCCAGCTCACTATTGATAAATCACTAGAAGTGTAGCTGGGGTTGAAACTGGAGCAAACACAGCTCAGACTGCTTTAAATGTGGATTGTTTAACATAGTCAGCAGTGTATCTGCTTGAGCAATCAATACCAGGGTGTTTTAGGCAGTGACAACCTTAATGTGCAAATACTTGTGTGAGTTATACTTCATACAGGAAGCTTTCATTGATGAAGTGCTTAACAAATGCCTTCTTAACAAAGGTTTGGGGAACAAAAGAGAAAATTATAACACAGATACTGTGCTGAAATGCTGAATTTAGATGTGCTTGACTTGAATGAAGAAAATCAGCCCCCAGTCTGACCAATTTCCTTAGAGTTTGAATTGACTTTCTTCACTTAGGAATATACAGAGGCCAGGTATGAAGTTTCTACTTTTTTCTCAGGTGCATGGTGAAGAATGAATACATAGGTTGGTCAGGAGGGTTTAAATATTTTCAAATGAGATAACAGTTGATTCCATGTAAAATACCATAAGGCCAAGACTAAGCAAGGAGAATTGTAACTCACTAGATTCTTTTTTTAAGGATCTCAAGAAGAAATGTCATGCCACTTTAAATGACTTCTAAATATGTGTCTTCAAATCTGTAAGGTTTTCAGTTTTAAAACTAGTGCGAGTTACAGGCCAGAAGCAATGATGAAATCCTATAATTTCTTGCATCTCACGGAACTTAGTCCAGAAATCCGTAAGGTAATTGCCATGTCAAGCTCATAAACATTGACTCTCTATTGCTTAGAAGTGAACTGGATGGATCAGTTAGAAACAGACCTGTAATCTTAAATTTAATCTTAAAGAATAAAGCCAACTGTTTGTTTTGTAGTAAATTCTTCAAAGAGCCCAACTCTTCCCCCAACCAGGAGTCAGCTGATAGAGGTGTAAAAAGAAATGTGTTGTTCCTCTAGGAATGAGAAACAGTTCTCTTCCCTGAACGCCTCTTTGTCAGTACAACTAGTGTCAAATAAAGTCTTGCTGGGGATGAGCAAACCCTGTGCTGTTCCACCTGCTGCGTGCTGGGACAGGCTCTGCTCTGTATTTCATGTTTTTGTTGGGCTCTGCACAAAGGCAGTATCAAGTCAATTTGAAATTGTGCCTTTCAGAAGAATTAAAAAATGGTGAAGCCAAGCAATGTAATCCATGCAAATGATTTTGCCACTGCTGCTTTCTCCATTAAACTCCTTGAAACTGTAGCAACTATTAGGCTGTCATGCTGCATTTCCAACGGAGAGCAGAGAACTAGAAGTTCTCTGCACAGAGTGAAGTGCTTATGAGCCCACAAATATTCTTTTGAAAATGTTTCTCTTATCTTACAAGGCCATGCATCATTTTGAAAACACTGCTCAGAGACTGGAAGTCTTTCAGTTCAGAGCTAATCAAGTTGCATGTCTTTTGCATTTTAATTCTTTCCAAGTCCATCTCTTTCACACAGCACTGATTCTGAGTGTTTCTTTTCTGATGGAGTAAGCAGGCATTGGGAGTGGGTTTAACCTCTCTCTTCCAGCTCACTGTAACTTGCATGGCATTCCTTGACCTGACAACGCTTTATGGACCTTAGATTTCATCTTTCTCTGGAAGAAGCAGAGCAACAAGCCTCTTGATACAGCTGGGGAAAAAGACACCTGCATGAATGAAAAAGGGCAGCATCATGTGTGAGATGGGAGGATAATTGCCAGACAGACAAATGAGAGTTTCCCATGGAAGTGTGACAGCTTCTTCTAAGGATGTGGTTTTAATTCACTTACTCTATTTAACAAGCCTGAAGCTTCAGCAGCTAAATTCAGTTGTTCTTCTTTTCTTCTAACTTCTGTTGCCTGTTCGATGTGAGTTATTTCCTGTAATCCACTCTTCTTTTGAGCCCATGATGTCCCATCTCCCCATGACAAAGAGAAGGAGAAGAGACACCATGTTTCTCTGCTGCTTTGCCTGTATTGTTCACCCTTCCACTTCCTCAGTAGAAGCTTTGCCTTTATTTCCAGCCCTGTAACATGCTGTGGGTTGATACTTTATGACCAGCAATTAATCTTAATGCTGAGATACCTCTTCCTCTGATATCCCAGTGAAGAACCTGTGCCTTTGTTTGGAGGCTACGAGTTGCTGATCTGATACTGTCTCCCTGTTGAATATTTCTTCTAATGTAGAGGCACTGTTGTTTGGAGTTTTTTCAGGTGCCCTAATTATCTTCTTCCAGTCTCGGTGTTACAGTGATGACTAAAGGCAATGAAATGTCTGATCCTCTGCTTAGGATGCTGTATGGTTAAAAAAAATCCTAGCGATGATGACTAGCCTGCTGAGCTGTCTTTTTAGCAGGCTTTAAAACCCATGCAGTGCCCCGCGGGGGTAGATGTGATCCTTTGGGTTCTCAGAGGATACAAGACAGACAGGGGTGACTATCAAGGGAGAGAACTGGGGAGTGATGGTGAAGGAGAGCCAGACTGGAGGGAATTGCATAGGTGAAACCTGTGTTTTGTTTATTTTAAGGGAACAGTAAAACTGAGCCCTGGTGAGATACGGACATATGCTTGGGTACCAGCTCAGGGCCCTGAATTTGAGGCAAAAGATCAGCTGATTTGCAAAGTTGTCTCAAAAGCGCATGTAATTTGTAGGTGAAAATACATTGATATCAAATTGTCACACCTTACAAATTCTGAGGTCCCACTGGCATTTATCAGTCTGGTTTCTGAAACCTCTGTATGGCTACACCTCTCATCAGCCTGACTGGGGGGACACAGGTGACACGGGAATCTCAGGCGCCATCAGCACACCGTTGCAAATCACGATGGTCATGTAGCCATGCAGTCCCAAGCTCACAGTCCCCAGGGGTGATCTGGGGACTCTGGATTGTTCCTCCCCTCCTGCCCAAAGGACAGGGGAGAGTCATGATGAATTGTTACAGGAACGAGCAAAGCAAGAGGCCACTCAGAAACAGGGGAAAAGAAGAATATCTTCTTTCTGCTCAGAGATCTTTGAAGGGAACCAGTACAATGATTTTCTTCCTGCACTGATAGGAATCAAGTGCAGAACTGAGCTTCCACTACGTGAGTAGGTTCGCTGTTTTGTGGAGTGGTTCAGGGGTTTTTTAACAAGACGTGACTGAAACCAGCAACTCTCAGAGCACTGACCAGTAAGTGTGTTGGCTCTCGCAGAGATTTCCTTCTGCAGACACAACTCTCTCATGTTGCACTCACCTGGGTGTAGCTCCTGAAAAACAGCTGCCTGCCTTCTGACCTTTGCTTGCTCATTATTTTTGTCACGTGGCAGTGTGTCTGCTCCCTGCAGTAGCTTGTATTAGTCCACTTAACTACCAAATGCTGTCTAAAAGTCAGCTTTTCTATCTGGGAGTGGCAGAAGAGCTCCTCTGGGATGTGCTTGCTTTCCCATGCTTGCTCTTTGTCGCAAGACCTAAATGAACTCTCCAAAAGGTTTTGAATTTTCATTGCAATTTGCTAGTATTCAGAATAGGAAAATACCACATCTGCATTGTGCAGAGGAGAACACAAAGCAGAACCCCAAAGTACTGATGACAGAGTTAATCCCCGGATCCAGAAGAGTGCAGAAACATCTGCGTGGCACTATTGACACAACAGCTACTAGGAGATAGACTCATTTTTATGCAGAGTCCTGCAGTGATGTGGGTATATCACCTCCAGATATGACATAAGGCTTTTAAAATCACAATCCATGACTAGCGTAGCCTTTAAAAACATTTATGGGAAAATGTCTACTGTAGTAGCATCTCGAGCTCATGGTCCTTCCAACAGGGGTTTGCTCTGTGCTTCACATTTATAGGACTTTGTCCAGCTGTCTTTTGGAAGGGGCCTCCATATCTAAACCATTCCTGCAAAAGCACTCATATTCACTGTTAATTGCAGTTTAACTCTTTCCATATTTTTATCCCCCAAACACCAGTACAGCTTTTCCCCAGGCAAGACTTTGGAAGAACATTTTGGTTTTGGACATGATGGTTTGAGAGTGAGGTCTCTTGAACTGTCTAAAAAAGCTCATTTCACTTTTCTGACCTGTCTTAAGGAGCCTCAGAAAACACCTGAATTGTATTGGCTTGTGGGATTTTGGAAGGATTTCATGCCTTTTAAAGCACAGATTTTAAGCTTACCTGACGTTTCTAATACTCTCTTGGCTCTCCTTTCCTCCCTGTCTCCGGTGCACTAGTTTAAATTTTCTTATTTTGTTCTCCTCTGCTTGGGTTTCCAGCCTTCCTCAGTCCTGGATATTATTTTTCAGCCTTCTCAGTTTGCTGTCTTATTAATGTATCATTCACTTTCTCTCCCCGATGATTAATAAAGAAATTATATAAGGCTTATGTGGTAGTGCTGATCCCTCTAGTATTCTTCCAGATGGCTTTCAGCTACACACTTTGATGTTTGGCCTGTGGTTTCTCTGGGGTTTTTGTTGGGGTTTTTGGTTTTGGTTTGTGAATTTTTATTATTTTTTAAGCCTTCCATCAAGGTTGGCTTAAATGGGCTTTAAAGCAAAATTTTGTGGGAACACAGTGTCAGATGTTTCAGTAAGATCCCTATTTCCACATATGCCAAGCATGTGAAAGAATTTGTCATTTATAATAACGCAAGGAAGTGTACAGTTTACCAGCTGCCAACTCAATATTTTGTTTGCTTTAGATTGTCCTTTAGAAAATCCTCACATAATTTTACAGCAGTAAGCTAAAATCTGTGGTTCAGACTGTATGAACTGTATGGTTTCAAGTATTGGTGCAGTGTGGTGAGTACTGCAAATTGACTTGGGTAATGACATTGGCATTGTAAAACCTAGGAAATTTGGTTGTCTTTCATGCAGATACAAATGATTCAGTTTTGGGAGGTTGGTTTTTTTGGTGTTTTCTAAATTCTTTTGTAGGAAAGTATAAACTTGTATTTTGGAGATGAATTACACAGGAATGGAAAACCAGTGGTGGTGTTCTTGCACATATTGCACAACCTGAACTGTGCTAGCCAGAATTCTCCCATGGAAACTTTGTTGTGGATTATAAAGTTTTGATGTGATGGCTATTTGGTGACATTCTGTCTCCTGCTATGTGGCGCAGCTGGCATGCAGCAGCTGGCCCTGCTTTGTGTCATCCTGTGCCATGAGACAGATCCGTTTCCCATGGGCTGAGTCCTGGTCTTATTGATGAGGACAGAAAAGCAGCAGTGGGTGTAGAGTATCTTTCTCTTCTCGAACAGTGTCTTCAACATGGCTGGGATGAGGGACCATCCTCTGTCTTGTGAAGACCTATGGTCTTGCTTGGGTCTGAAGGAAGGTTCTTGGTCTCCAGAAGTCCCTTGCAGATGATAGCTGGGTAAAGAAATTGGAGTGGGTGGTTGATTGTGAAGGGGGAACTCATGGAGGAAGTGCTATGATCTTCCAGTGCTTTGTCTGGCCTCCTCCCCCTGTGCAAGAGGGGCAGAGGCTAGGAAACATGGCACTCTATCTATCCCTTCCTCCACAGACTTGGTGTAACCGTGTGACACAATGGGGTGAGGTTGGTGGCAGCAGGGACGGATGCCTGCTGCTTGCACCTCAGCTGGTTTTAGAGTGGGAATGTGATAAATCTGAGGACGAACCTTGCTGTTTTTCCTTTTACAGAGGAGGTCATGCTGGCAGAGGAAGACAAGAATGCTGAAGAGAAATCTCCTCTGGACGGTAGGTCGTTTTGCTGTGCAGTTTTCCTCCTGTGATCCGTGAGAGGTTCACCTGGTGTCCGCTGACATGGCTTTCCGTTGTAACCAGGAGAGTGCGAGGAACATGCTCTTGCATGCACTTGGCATAAGTCGAGCTAAAGAGTCCCTATTCCCGTATTGGGCCTTTCTGAGGTTGCAGGTGGATGATGAGCAGTTACGTGACACAGCGCTCCGGGATGGGGATCTGCCCTTGGGGTCAGTCGGTCCCTATGCTGCCTGCGGGACCGCAGCGCGATGCGGACACCCGCCAGCCTCTGCCCAGCACGGCTGGCTGTGTCTAGGCGCAGGTTGTGGCGGGGTTAGGCTGCAGAGCGGATGCCGGAAGAGAGAAATGCACTGACCGCGAGAAGGCAGGGCTCTAAACCGAGGTTTCCAAATGGATTTGACAGAGACTAAGAGCCCTGTTACCTGCAAGCAGTAAGACATGACAGGGTGTGGTGATCCTACCTTCCGACGTGTGACCCTGGCGTCGCAGGACGCCTGGAGGTACTGAGCTTGGGACGCAGGTGCAGCAGGGTGGCAGGGACTCTCTCCCTGTGCCTCCAGTGAGCTCTTAGGATGCGACAGCCAGTCAAAGTTCAGTTAAAGATTCTTCCCTCTCCCTTTTCTGACCATCTTTCGTCCTCCCATGTCTCCTCCTTTCCCCTCCCCTCCCTTTCCTTCCTCTTTTTTTTTCTCCTCCCATTCACTGTC
>NW_010261216.1:0-13499 GCF_000690775.1 Eurypyga helias
ATTGAGCAAATAACCACCTGTGCTGTGCTTGGATGTCCTTGGCATCCCATCTTGCTGTGCCCCATACCACAGCATGGGACCTCGTGACACCCCTTGTAGAGCTACATGGGATCCAAGCCCAGTGGTCGTGTCTTCATCTTTTCTTTTTTCATTCTTTCTTTCTCAGTTCCATCCCTGGGGAGAACAGACCAGATCTCTGGCTTGTACCACAGGGAGGAACAAATGGCACAAAACTGATTTGCACTGTGAAATGCACTGTGATGAAGGCCTGACCCATCTGATCTGAAGTGGCCTCTTTGCCACTTTATCTAGGCAAAATCACAAGTACCCCAAAGACAAGAGTTTCATCCTTAGCTCTCAGTCGACTGGGTTTAAGTAAGCTCCATCCTATTACACTAATCAATTATTTTTCTCTTTTAATTCCAGTGTGTCTGCACGAAGCAGACAATAAAATATGGGCAGAAGGAGCTGCAAGATGAGATAAGATAGAGTCTTGAACATTTTCAAATTAACTCGATTGCTTTGTGTCATTTGAGAAGATAACACGCTTTTCCCCCTTGTGGCTAATGAAACCGAGGATTCAGAAATACTTGAATCGGGAGGGTGTGCTTGGTCCTAGTCCCACTCCTTTTGCAATTCCCAGGGATGAGCAGGGTACCCCAGCTGGGGCCACCTATTCTCATTGGTGGGGAGCCAGGGCAGACATTCCCATAGGCAGACAGACACGTTTCCACTACCCAGACACAGAGTAATGTGCGGACTGTCTTCCCAGACTACATCCCAAGTGGAAAAGTTTACACCCACAGAAATGAGCACTGTCTTTCAGCCTGGTGAAGTCCAACCAGTCACTGAGCTCAACCACAGTCATCAGCCATGTGCGGTCCCAAACTTTTCCATCCTACCAATCAATCCTTCTAATCACCCACATTTTTTTCCAGGACATATGTTGCATCAGAGTTTAAATTGCATTCATACAAATTTTTTGATTTCCCGATGCCTGTATATGGCCTACAGCATGTAACTGTGCTGCAAGACTTACGTATCAACAACAGCACAATAAGCCTGGATCAATGCCACAAGGATCAAGCTGTGATTCAGGGTGGCTGAGGATGATGCACTGGTCAGAGTGACATCTTTTGAGGACCTTCAGGGGCCTAAGGGATTAAACAGGGAATGGTGAATACCTTAGGGGATCAGAATCAAAGAAATCACTGAAAATATTGTTTCATTTTAATAAATGAAATGGAAAAAAGAAGGTAGTCCAAGGATACAGTCATTGCTGTTCGTGGATATCTCGTCTTCTTTCATGATGACATTTTTTAGACCTTTTAAAGTCATTTTTCAGATCTTTTAAAGTCATTTTTCAGATCTTTTAAAGTCATTTTTCTGCTACTGTGTGTTATATATCATGCTATGGCATTAGCTGTTGCTTCAGAAATATGGAGGAAGGCACACTACATAAGGAAAACAGGGTTTAGGACATTGGAGATAATTCCACCTGAAAGCCCATTTTAAACTGGTACTTGGATAAAATTTAACTGTTGCCTATGCACAAGGCTCAAACATTTGCATATGCAGTTACCCAATGTACATAAGTGAGAGCACCTGGAGACAGCGCAGAACATTTGTGCAAGCTGTTTCTGAAACCACTTTTCTGTAAATAGAGCACATAGACCCTAATCCACCAGAGGACAAAGCACACTGCTTAATTCTGAGCATGTGAGTAATTCCCATTGCCTTTGCACGGTGTACCTGGGCAGATCAGCTGGCTGTACTTTAGAAAAGCCTTTAATAAGTTTTATTTGATTTCAGCAGGACTGCACATGAGCTTCATATTAAATTTCTGACTTAAGTATTTCGCTAGAGTTCTTCACTCACGAGATGGGCTCTACTTTCTTTTTTCCTTGAACTGGGACTAGTTTATACAAAAATCTTCATCATTTTTAATTATTCATGACCGGCAAGCACCCAAGAAAAACGATCATGCTGAAGCTGCAAAATCTGCTTAAGAAGGACTCAAAGAAATGGGGACAAAAAGATGATGCAAAGCGTGCAATGGGCAGTGCTGTTACACTTGCTGCAGCGGGCCTTCATGACACTCTCACTCTAGTCACTTTTCCTCTGAGGTTTCAGGTGCTCATGCGAAGGAGACCACAAGCACAGGGTTTCAGGAAGGACAACATGATGCAGAGAGGATCCTTGATGCTTCCCTGCAGGAAGCAGCATATTTGGGCCGTTCATAGGTAAAGGACCTCTTTTCAAAGTGACTGGTGCAGTCCTGCTCTGCGGAGACCTGGACAGCCTTCAGCTTCCCTCCTGGCAGCACAGCTTGCCAGCTGGGGCCCTGGGGTCACTGAGGAACTGGGGGATGACTTCTTTTATTATACACGTGTATATCATCTTGCGTTGACTCCAGATCCCAGCTCAGCGATTGCACAAGAGGATAGGTTTGCAAGGTCTCTACTGACAAGTGACACTTTCTTTAGGGCACAGATGTTGGCATTTGCTTTTCAACACCTCCCTGTAACTTTACACACATGGTCGGGGTTTATTTTGAATCAACATATCACAGCATATAGTTTATAGCTGTCCTCAGACCCACTTCCAGGAAAGGACACTGACTGTGTCACCCCACACCGCTGCCACCTCTGCTCCGTGTATGCTAAGGTCATTGTGCCTTAACTCAAGCATGAAGGAGTATGTGTGGGGTGATCCGACCTTCCCTGACATTCTCCCAGTGCTGGACCAGGGCGAAAGCCAGACATGCTCCCTGCAAAACTCTTTTCTTCTTAGTTAGAAAGAGTATGCTATATTTGCTGCATACGTTATTCTTGGTTCAGACACAGTGCCCGCTCTCCCACCACATCACCTTTCTACTGAGCTTTTCAAACTAACTGACATTTATGGCTTTAAGGCTCTGCTGTATTTAGGTGAAATAGACCCTCTCTGAACTCACAGGAAAACACCCGAGGATTTCCAGAGCAGCCTGTCAATTGCCTGCCTGGGCAAGGAGGGTACCAAGATGGAGTAATGCCCAGATGTCCTCCCAGCTTTAGGCTTCTGCACAACGCACAGTAGCTATCTGCAGGCTGCAGACATTGTCCTCTGGCTGTGCACGAGGTCAGGTTTTCAGCTTGTGTTCTGGACTGACAAAGCATCTGGTCTTCAGGACACTTGGTAGTAACCCTCTAAACACAGCATAAGAAAGTTTGCCTTCCTTTGTTTCCCAGTCCAGACACAGGTCTTTGTAGTATTTTGTTATACTGAGAAAAGCACCATATTGTGTAGTGAAAAACAAAGATGCCTGTGTATCTCTACTTTTCTTAGAAAAGGAGGGATAAGAGAGGAGAAAAAAAGGTTCCAAACATGTTCTCAGAATGCTTGAAATTTTAAAAAAATCTCCACATTTTCTAAAAAGTAATTAAGAAGTCCAAGTGATTTTTGCTCTGGCGATTTCAAAGCAAACTGCATGATTTTGGCATCTCTTAGTTGCATTCATGACTGGTTAAGGCTGTCATGTTTGTAGAGGAGGTGGAACTAAAGAAAAGTACTCCCAGCAGAATAGAAACAGACTGAAAAACAGGACTAATCCCTTGCCTAGTGTATCCTGAAGCAGCACACACATGACCAACACACCTAATACTCCTGCAAAAGGTGAGGCACCCCACCGATTTTGACTTGGCATCAACTCAGTAGGCAAGTGTGGTGCTACCTACAACAGACTGCAAGGATAAAGTCATCAGCACCAAGGCAGCACTCCACAGTGATGCAGGAATATTTCATCGTCGGTTGGCTCAAACCTTGGTCAATGGCACTAAAGAGTGAAGCCGCTTTGCACGGTCAGTGCATGCGTCAGCCCTCGGGTCCTGCCGGCCCCCCTACACGCTGGTACTCCAGCTGTCGTGTACTTCCAGCCTGGCGTGAAGTAATGGCAGGCTGAGCATCTGGTTCTCTACATACATGCTGGGTTTCCATAGCTCTTTTCCATAAACAGTCTGATCTCTATTTTGATAGTGCACATGTATTCTTCTCCGAGTCTGCTGTTTCCATCTCTGGCGATCCACTCCACCCTTCCTTGCACTGTATCGCAGCCCTTTTCTCCACCATCTGCTGCAAGGAGCTCATTTGTCAAAGGGACAGGATCCATAAGGATGTAAAGGAAGACGCCAGTCAACACCACTTTTGTCCCATCGTGTTTGTTGGAGGGGAGCCAGGCACTAGCCAGCCATGGAGAACTTTGCAGGGCCAGTTTGCTTAAATGCATTTTAAAATAAACGTTCGGCAAGGGCACAGTGCCCTCGTGTCAATGGAAAGGGGCCCACCCTGGAAAGGAACCAGATATTTGAGAATGCCACTTCTCCCAGCCAAGGGCAGCCACCTGCCCAGGGTGCTGCAGGTGCGGGGGGGACCATGCACAGCCCCTGTCTACTGCTGGGAGCAGAGGCAGTGCCAAACTGCTGCTGGTGCACGTGACCTCAGCAAAAAACTGAGAGAGGCAGGGCTAGGTGGGCCAGCAGCAGCTGACAATGCTAGAGTCAACCCTGGCTATTACAGTGTCTGGGCACGCTACCAGCCAGCTCCCTGGCCTCGCTGCCCGCCTCTGCATCTGGACTGCTGATTTTGGCAGACACTGGGAAAAAGAATTGCAAAGGGATGCTCCTCTTGATGATGTAAGTGCTGGGGTGCTTCATGGTGTTAAAAGCCAGACTCCCTGCCTTGAACACAGTCCCCCACGTGAGAGGTACCACAGACAAGGACCTGCGAAGTCCAGTACAATCATCTTCATAGTTGCAGTGTGAAGGGTGGAGGCAGGGGGCTCATTTTCCAGCCGCAAACTACTGGACTGATCTGCTGAGGTAGAGCTGAGCACTGACCTCCTCAACTGCCTGCTCTGAAACAGGGATCTATTACTTTGCTCTTTTTCTCCCAGACTCCTCTGGTGCCCAGTGCCTTCCCACAGCAGCAAGGCAAGGCTGACGGCTCAGCCAGAGGCATGTTTTAGAACAGCGCAGAACCGGGCTGCTGGACTGCACCAGCAGCGACTGCACAGAGGAAAGTGACGGACCGCAGTGCACAGAGCTCATTGGCAAGCACTGGCCAGCTTACCCACTGCTGTGGCCAAATGACAGCCAGAACTACAGTCACACCATCACAGGCCAAAATGGACTGTATTTATGCCACACCTTCAGGAGAAGTTATACATCAACATGGATATTCTCCATACATCCTTGTATTCACCCAAAGCTAAACTGCTTGAGTTCCAAGAGATTCTTGGTAGAACCATGAGACAGGTGGAGAGATTTGGGAAAATTTAAGAGCTCTAGAAGTGATATAAACCAGCTGTCCTATCAACCAGGGTAGTGCCAGCCTAGTGCCCACACCCAGCCAGGACTTGAAATAAGTGCCTTACATTAATCAAGGGAAAAGGCAGGAAGGCTCCCAGTGCTCCAGGAAGAGAAGGCACGAGTTCCCAGCCCTCAGAGGCACTGTAAACATTTAATTCTTCATTGTTTGGAACTGAGTATTTCAGACACGGAGATCAGATCAATGCGCTTCTTCATGTTTTATGAGAAGCAGGAAATACTGTGGCAAATCTCACAGCTCTGAGACAGTGGGGAATGGGTACAGGGAGAATAGAGGGAATTTATTTATTATAGGAGGTGCTTGGTCATATTCCCCCACTGGAGTCTGGGGGAGCCCGTGCAGGGAGGAGACCTTGATGGTGTTTTGGCAGCCAACAGGAGCCAGCACATCAGCCACTGTCCCATGCTTTGCCACACTCCCCATCAGCAGTGACAACCGTGCCTCTGCCCAGCATCATTAGGAGAGGGTCCTTCCCCCAATCCCCTCCAAGCAGTGCTGAGCACAGCATGCACTGTCCGTTCTTTGCCCTCCCTGGCTCTGGAGAAGGACTATTCAGTCCTTATTGTCGACAGCTGAATGGAAAGGCTATGCAGTAGTTCTGAGTCACAGAGACGTGATGAAAACAAGCTGGAGAATTTAAAATGCCAGCTGCTGCCTGATGCCAAGTCAAAATTAATCAGGCTCCTTGATCACTATTGTGATTGCTAACAGAGAAGTGTATGTGTATTAACTTGGTTTCCTCTCTATTGTCCAACCTGCCCTGGGGTTGTATAATTTACAGGTAATTAAGTTCAGCAAAGATTACTGAAAAACAGAAAAGGATGCCAACCTAACTCTCTTTTATTCATCTGCCAATGAGACTATGGTATAATTTACCATTTAGTTTTTGAAATCTCTCTTACAGATTCACACTAAAGGGAACTTTAACTACGCCAAAACCTAAAGGTATCCTCCTCATCTTTTGGAAGGAATTGTATCAGACTAAAAATCACTTAGGAATATCACTTCCTCCAGAAAAAGGCCATTTAAGTCTAAGACCTCACCCCTTAAGTCTTTACAGATGTCTAACTCCCATGGAAGGCAAAAAGGAGTGTGCCATTTTAGGTCCATGGAAAATTTGTCTATATAGGGCATAGAGAGAGAGAGAGAAGGAATATTTGTGTTTATGGTACTAGTCATGATCACACAGAGTCTGGGCTAAAGTTTAGATCCACACTGATCTGCAAAAGCTTCCTCCAAAGATGTTATGATTTGTCATATCTATGGAGTAAGACTACCTGGATATTTGGTGGCTTTCTGGCCAGAGGCCCCAAAATTTTTCAAAGTTAGGAAACTTATTTCCTTAAAAAAATATTAATTTAAAATTTATGTTTTCATGGGAAAATATATTCCAAACTTTCTAAGAAACATACCCATGAATGTGCTCCTGGATTTTTAAGTCAGAGAGCTTACTGAATTTTTGTATAATTTAAAACAAATGCTGATATTTTGGTTCTCAAAATTAATTTTAAATATTCAAAACCAGGTGTAATAATTTAAAGATAAATTAGTTAGCTCTAATACTATTAAAGTTCACCACAAGTCATAAAGGAAGGCCACCTTTCCATCTGACTCTCCATCTTTTTCTCAGGAGAATATAAGGCATCCACACTTACAATAGAGGACCACCTACCCCAGTATCCTGTCTGAGAGTCGCTATTGGTAGCTGCTAAGGAAAAACATGATCCTTGTTGGTTTTTCTACCCACAGTCCAGCCACTAGTGGTTTGATGATTTCCCAAGGTACAGATCATGCCCAGGCGCACCAGCTTCCATAGCTCTTGATGGAACCTTCTTCCACCTTACTAGGTGTTTTGGGTTTTTTCTAACCTTTTATACATCTGGGCCATAAAATATTCTGTGGCAATGATTTCTGTTCATGTGCTGTGTGAAAATGTACTGTTTTGTAATCAGTTTCAAGGGTTTGGATGGTTTTGGGTTTGGTTTGGTTTGGTTTGGTTTGGTTTGGTTTGGTTTGGTTTGGTTTGGTTTGGTTTTTCTTCCAGGCAGTTTCTTTGATCTTGTCATTTCAAGAGGCACTAAAACATTAACTAAAAATGTGGATTAAGGATTCTTCTTAGACCCATCAAGGGATGAGTTAGTTAAATTAGAATCTGTTCACATAACATGGGCTTCTGCCAATTTAAAAAATATTTTCTTTGTTACTTGTACAATTCTTCTTTTGTTTCATTCTCCTTGTGCACAGAAAGACTACTAGCTTACAGTACCTCAAGCTGTTCTTCACATCCCAGTGCGTTTGCACAAACCTAGGTTTTGTGTTGCACCTCTGTGAACAAGAAAGTCACTTCAAGGGCCTGAAGACCATCTCAAAATAATCATTTTTCATTCCACTGCATACAAATAATTTCAGAATGATGCCATGACAAATCTATGGAGTTAGACGAGGTTCGGTTAAGGTCAGAATCTAATGTAAATTCCCCCAGGGAGCACATCTCATGTTAAAAAACACATTATGTTTACTCTCATTGCCTGCTGCATCTTGCCAGTGAGTGGCACAACGCCATCGTGAGGGTTAGTACCAGGACGGAGTAGCATTTTAAAATGTTCTGAACATAAGTGACTCAGTAGTCAGCTTTCCAGTCCTAATGGGCTGGCTGTTTCAAATTAAATTGAGTTATAGCAGGGCCCCTAGTCCACATCAGAGGATAAGAGCATGCAAAATTGAATTGGAAAAATGGAGCCAGTTTGTGTTCCTGCTTATGAACATGTAGACAAATCAGCAACTCAGAAATCACCAGCTATTAGTTTATTGGCAATTCATGCATCTTAAAAATAGCTGTGGAAATTTGTACCCAGACCACTGCATCCCCCTCAAAATCAGCTAACCACAATCACAGTAACAACAGAGAGCCCAAGTGGTAAATTCCTGATGCAGCTGTTAAGTTGGGGCCAGAGAAGGAATGAAAGGAAAGGGGTGGAGGGCACAGAAAGTGGCTTGCCAGCCCCAAATATCTAGACCTCATGAGTCAGAATCATGAGGGTGTCTTCAAAATTCTCATAAATTTGACGTGGTGCCTTACGCATTTTGACCTTTTAGTTTGTACCTTTTGCATGCACCATAGGGTCAACAAACAAATGTTTTCTTAATGAATGTGGAAGCCTCGCTCATTGCACATCCAGGGGTGCTTTGGGGAAAAAATATCAAAACTAAAAGCTGAAAACATGTCCTGATCTCAATGGGCAGTAGGTGTCATGTCAAAATAGGAGAGGTCCTGCCACTGAATGACATGGAAAAGAGGGAAAAAACAGTATAAAACTTCCCTCCACCTCAGTGAGTGTATGCCTGGAGCTGCAGTGGCTCTATAAGAGTCCAGCCAAGGGGGCACTGAGATCAGGTTGGTTCTCTGCCAGCTCTCACCCTGAAGCTGGGAGCCGCGGTGGCGGAAAGCAGAGATGACTGAGCTGGCTGCACATAGTTTGGGTAAGATCAGTAGCACAGACATGCCTATGTGGTGCCGCACCAGAGCTAACAGGACTCTGCCCAGGCCCCTCTGTTGGGTTTGAGACCTTGACCTGGCCCATGGGGTGCTGCTCTATGCTGTGTGGAGGTACTGCCCATGCATACCAGCCTGGAGATCTTGAAGCAAAATAGCCAAGAATGAACTTGCTTGTGCATTTTGTTTGACTGTGGCTTTGGATTGCCTTTTTCAGTACCATGTTCAGTGAAATGAACCAGCAAGTTTCCTTTCCTCCTTTGCTGTAGGTCCTGAGGCTGAGCTGCCAACCTTGCTGCAGAGATGTGGAGAGGAGTGAGAGGAAAAAAGTCTCCTGGATTACCTATCGTTTAGCCTGGCTAGGGAATTCAGACTAATACTGTGTCTCCTGCCTAGGGAATTACTGCTTTTATAGATAAAGTATTGGCTTGAACAGAGAGATGGACACGAACTGAAGAGGAGAAGGCAGACTGATTTAAGATCTTCTGGATGACCCTATTCTAGAAAAGTTACTGCTTTTATAAATAAATGACATTTCCACAGCCTCTGGACAAATACCTGTGGAATCCACCCCTTTGAAGGGGTGAGGCTTCCATATTTCAAAATTGCTCTAGTGCATTCTTCCAGATGGACTGTAAAGACAAAGCCCAAACCTTCTGTCACAGACCTGAGTGTCAACAATCGCAACAGGGCAAATTGTATCAAACAAAAAAAAACCCCAAACTCTCAATCTTGAGCCCCTTAATGAGTCCCATTCTTAGTACTTTTGATACCTACATATAAATTTTTTTCCAAGCTTTGAGGGACTACCAGACTTCCAGCAGCTACAGTGGTGATGCATTGAAAGATTTCAGGGCTATTTGTAATTTCTGTAGTGGTATATTATTCTCTTGGTGCAAACACATGTAATTCCTATTAATACTATGTAAGAGGTGTGTTCTCACAAAGAAGAAATATACCCCCTAGTGACTAGATCAGAAAGGGTTTATCCAGCAAACTGAAGTTTGTCCATTCAACATGGCGAATCACTTTTTCACACTTCCAAGGTGCTGTCTGCATGCTGCTCAGGGACATTTCTTCCCAGGGTGCGGCTGAGTTCCCTGAGGCTACAGCCCCAGGCGAAGACCAACCCAGGCGGGTGCAGAAGGAAGCATTCATTTTGTTTGTGTGCGGTCTCCCACACCACATTATGTTACACCACACAGTCTGAATGCAGCTCTGATGCAGCTAATCAACGGGGCTTTAGGATTAAGCTAATATTTTCAAGCTGTGGAAGTAATTAATCTTCTTCCATTTCAGACACCGTCACTGAAGTCGCTGCACATCCAACATCAACTGCCCTTCACCATGCTGGCCGCAGTGACACGTGGTGGTACACCATGTTGGCCATAGGCACTCAGGACCAAACCCTGGCCAACCCAACTTGGGTCTACATTACCACAGTAAAGCTCAGACCAACTAGATGGATAAAGCAGACCCAATGACTTCACACAGCACAAGGAAAACCTCTGACTTATTTATGGATGAGCAGGGAGAAAGCAGAAAACTCACACTCAAGCATGCACACACATGTGCACACCCAACCGCACTACCAGCCTCTCTTCTGTTTCAACTTCCTAGCCAAGCAGTGCCTTCTCCCAGCCTCTCTATCTCTTATTTACTCTGCAATTTATCTCTGCATACATCTTCAAATTTTTTCTGCATTTCTATCTAAATAAAAACAGCAGAGGAAAATCCCCTGTTCCCTGGGGGTAATGACCTGAGTTTATTCCTTGCCAAACCATTGATTTCAGTGAGCAACAAGAACATTCCTGTTCACAGGGGTTCATATGCCAAAATATTCTGAGTTCATCATTGGGTTTGATCCGTAAGAAATGCGAAGGACTGCTTTGCACAGAGCAGGTGGGAGTTTAGTCTTTTACAGTAATGTCTTGCATTACTGTACCCAGGTAGGCCTCAAATGCGACAGAGGACCACCCTGGGGAGGTCTACTGAACAAGAGAGGGGCCTGAACTGCTTCCACCTGCCTAATCCTGCAACACCTGAGGAGGTGGCTGTGGGCACAGCAAGGCCAGGAGAAGGGTCTGCTCTGCTCTCCTTCTTTTCCCCACTCACTGTAGGGGATATAAGAAGAGGTGCTCCAGCTGACAAATAGTTTCCACAATAATGTGGTGGTTCCTACTGGGAAAAGTTTTTTCTTCCCTAAGCACAAAGAAATTACGTGGGTTTCTGACTCGGGATTCACAGATGCCTTTTTTGGTTGCTGTCTTTGAAGTGTTAGGTTTTTTTGGAAGCAATGTCCCATCTTGTCATCAACAGAATATTTTTTTAAACAGGAATGAAATAAGTAGGTCCAGGTCCTCAAACAGTCCTTACTCCAAATCCTCTTGAGTTCCCACTCTCCAAACGTGCTGTCCTGCATCTTGTGGCCCACATATTTCAAAAGTATTTTCAGAGGTGTGCGGCAGGCACCCTACAACCCTGAATGAGCTCTCTTGGTAGCCTGATCACTTACCTGAGCTTTTCAAATGTCAGTAAAGTACTCCTGAATATTAAGCTCCAAATGAGGGATGAAGGAGAAAGGAGAAATAAGGATCAGCTCCCCAAACACATCAGCTGTAATAAGCAGCCTGAATGATGCTAATCCTAACCCAAAATCTGTGTGCTATTTTAGGCCACTGGAACTTGGGCTTTTGCGTGGTGTCTCTGCTTTGATCTGTCTACAAGGGAATTAAAATGACTTGCCCTAGGCAGATCCTAATCTTCCAAACACTGGTGGCAACCGCTCGCCTCACAGGAGGGGGATTCTCAGTCACATTCGGGAACCCTTGAGACAGGCAGAAAACAATGTTGTACGATGGTGATGTTCAGACCATCTTGGGTATTGCCAGTCACATCCCCTGCCGTTGCCAATATCCCATCTGGAGGCTTTCATTTGAAACAATGTCCTGCTTTGCTATAATCTGTCCCAAAGTGGGATTTCCCAGTGTTTTGCCTGTTCAGCAGACTGGCTTATCTCAACCAGTCTGATTATCAGACAGTGCAGTTTACAACAATCACGAGACAGCAGTTAACCTAATTTGACATGTCTTTAGGCAGTCGCAGTGACAAGCGTCTCAGGGACAGGGAAGACTTTTAAACAAGTTGCCCTTGTTTGGTGAGGATGAAATAGAGCTGCAGCTCCTTTGTTGAAGCCTAAATGCTCTGTCGAGGGGGTGGGATCATAAAGCCCATTGAGTCATGAAAGGGGCAAAGATTCCCTTTCAAGTGGAAAAAACAACTCATGATATTAACAGTGACTTTTTTCCCCCCCTCCTTATTTTTTTTCCTTTTTTTTTTCTTTTTCTTTTTTTCCCCCCCCAGCAGAGCTAACTGTGCAGTGCACTGCACAGATGAAATGGAGCAAGACTCCACAGAGAGAATAAGCAGGAAGATCTTTAAGTCTGGGAATGGGTTGCTCCAACGGAGGTGAAAAGTTAAATGCACCCTGCAGCAATAGTTCATCTTGTAAAGATTAAAATTAATGCCTTGGTAAGATACTTTCAGGAGTATTACGGAGAGTTATCAATGCACTTTAGCCATCATTTCTTCACCTACCCACCCCCCAAAAACTTGATCATCTGCATTTCTTCCTTTTATTTTTATTATTTTAAGATGGCTATCGCTATACCGATTTCACTCCAGTTCCTGACCAGGGAAAACACACAGCTACCATGCCTGTGTTCAGAAAGACCTGCAAGTTATGCCGTAATGGATCAGCATGAGCAGAGCTGAAATGATGAAGTCAGGACGTGCCGTGCAATTAAAGTAACTATCTACTCAATACAAAGGCTCCACAGGCTTGCGTTTCCTTCTCGTACTCTCGTTAGAACATGTGGCAGCAATAAGGCTCACAAAATGGGGAGATTAGTGGCTGCTTGTTACTTAAAAACAGGTGTGTGTGTGGATGTACTTCTTTCCTTAGGGAAAATCTTCTTGCTGGTCCGAGCAAGAGGCAAGCACACCAGCAATAGGATCAACTGAGCGGATCCCACAAGCCATTTCACTATGGCTCTGATTCGGTGTGTGTTATTTCTTAACCTCAAAGGGCATTTTGCTTGGGAAACTTCCTGAAGAGCTTCACATGCAGGACCAAACCCTCTAGTCTCTCACCACTCTGAGAGTGCCTGGTAGTTTCAAAGGGCTGCAGAAAGGTTCTGGTGGCCCATCCAGGAGAGATCTGTACCCTGACTGAGGAGCTGGGAAGTAACAGGGAGGTTTCTGGAGCATGTGCAGCTGCACCAAAAATGCAGCTTTCCAGGTATTTTGTGGGATGCCAATAGCACAGAGAATCTTTTAGGAAAACACCTATTTAAAGCATATTTTCTATAGTTTTCAGTGGGTAAATGATACTTGGTTTGTAACCAATGCTTGGGTCTGTCTTGAACATTTCCCAGAAGAAAGCAGATCTGAGTCATCTGGGTTTGGGCTGGAAGGGACCTTAAAGACCATCTAGTTCCAAACCCCCTGCTGTGAGCAGGATATCCTCCACTAGACCAGGTTGCTCAAAGCCTCATCCAGCCTGGCCTTGAACACTTCCAGAGATGAGGCATCCACAGCTGCTCTGTGCAACCTGTTCAAGGCCCTCTCAACTATCTGGGCA
>NW_010261216.1:13602-15499 GCF_000690775.1 Eurypyga helias
CTCCTTCAGTTCCTGGAAGGTGCTGTAAGCTCTCCCCGGAGCCTTCTCTTCTCCAGGCTGAACAAGCCCAACTCTCTCAGCCTGTCCCCATAGCAGAGGTGCTCCAGCCCTCTGAGCATATTCATGGCCTCCTCTGGACTTACTCCAATCAGTCGATATCTTTCTTATGCTGAGGACCACAGAGCTGGATACATGAGGAATGTCCCCCCATGAAGAGTCTCACCAACCCTTCCTCTGGTGGGAGCCAAGCAGATGCCTCACTGGCCACCTGCAGGACACCTAGGCCATGTCCACATAGCTTTGTCCTTACAAGCCACTGCCTTGCTCTGTGCAGGCTGGAGGAAACCCTAATCTAACTCTTCGTAAAACCGTATGTAAAAACATGTAACACCACAAAAGAGGCTTGAGTTCCAGTGATTTTTTCACTGGGCCATATATTCAATTTACTCAGATCCATTCAATCCCACTGGTATCAATGGCAATGTATAAGTATGGATCAGCTGCACAGTACTGGGTAATAATCTCAGTATATTCAGATTTAAAGCCTTATTTTTCATGCTGTTAATGTTTCAGTCTGAAAATAACTTTGGTAACTATTACTGGAGAGTTTCATGCTTTATCTAGTTATAATGTTTTAGGACATAAAAAAAAAAAAAACAAAAAAAACTTACAACAATCTGAACAAAATATTCATTATCCTATTGATAAATCTACTAAATACAATGTGTTGTTCTGTCTTCGGTCCAGCCAGGACATCTGTTTTCTTGGCTTTATGGTTCTTAGCACAATGAATCATTTGCCTCCAGTCATTTGCAGTCCTGGCATGTTATGCTGCCTAAATCTTAGGAAAATTCCACACAGTCTCCTCCAGATAATCCAGCCGTGCTGCACTCCTTGGTCCCACAGCAACAGCAGTGGGATCTGCCTACTCTCTTTCTCTCCCAGCATAAACGCCTCAACATCTGTAGCTTATAAAGGCTCCCTTCTTGCCTCCACAAATTGCCCCTTCCCAGACACACGCAGCCTGTTATGAGATGCCTTCATGGGGCTCTTCTGGTCCCTATAGCTATATCTGTATCAATCAATCAATCAATAAATAAATAAATTACAATGAATAAGTAAATCAAGCTGTTCTCTGGTCTTCACAGTACAGCTCACAAAAGCCTTTCTCTGCAAAACAGAGCAGTCCAATCCAAACCTTATTTTGGGAACAGCCCTGACCCAGGCTGCACCTTGGGGCTTGCCCCAGATTTTGCTCACTGGAGAAGGGGCACACAGTCATTCAAGGGGTATCAGGCAGGTGGGGGTCACTGCCTGAGCCTCCCTAGGTTTTCTAGAGAAATATCTCATGGAATGTATCCGGTGTGCATGCTGGCAGGCCCTGCTGCCTGCAGGTAGGGTGGCTGGGTGAGGGCGCTGCCAGCATGATAGACAGTCTGGACCGGGAGAAGGTGGGAGAGCCTCGCCAAAATGCATCTGCGTGTGTGGCTTGCTTTCTGCTGAATATTAACTGTCATAAAAATGACTTTGTTTAAATTATCCCAAGCTCTTTAATGGGGCACCAGGGAGTGACGGGATACTGGCATATGGGCCTGGAAAATGCTTTTTTGCAGGCTTCATGGGGTCCAGGGATGGGACCAGGACTCCAGGTTCTGGGAACGGCAGTGCCATGGAGCCAGAGCAAGAACGTCCTCCTGTACTGGGGACTGGGTTGTCTCCCTATGGGGCTTCCCAGAAGTTTTTTGTGTAAAGCACAGGCAGGGGAAGTAGAAAGCAAAGGTAACAGGGTGATGATACCTGTGCACAGAGCTGACATTTTCTGGTGGGAATAGCACAAGAGCTTGCAATAGTTCAGGTACAGTCCCAGCCCAGGCTCTGCCCTGAGAAAAGGCTCTCT
>NW_010261216.1:15540-17242 GCF_000690775.1 Eurypyga helias
CCCAGCTGAAGGACACCTACCTGTGTCCCTGCCTGGGACTCCACCTATCTGTGTCCCTGCAAAGCTCATCCACAAGAGTGGGAGGAAAGAGAATGCAGCAAAGGCTAAGTTTGGAGCTCAAAGCCGGCTCCATGTGTATCCACCCCCACAAGATAAATGCCTCACTAGGTCTCCCTGCCCCAGGTTTGCATCCCAAGTTACAGCCAGTTACCCCAGCTAGAAACACTGCTGTAGTCTGGTTTGCAGGAGACATGCAGCTCAGAGAATTGCAACAGAATGAAGGCAATGACCTGCCAGGAGAGGGGCCACCATGCCCCTGAGTTGGGGCTTGTCAGGAGGAGCCCATCCCAGAAGAACTGTACAGACTAGGCGAACTCCTCTCCCTCTGACCACAGAAGCAATAATTTAGGCTTTCTGTAGCAAAGGTTTTTAGAGATTTTAACTATAATCTCCTGGGGACTTCCCAGTTGTATGTTAGGCTGATCACAGGGCAAGATGCTATTTATAATCTACAGCATTATGCACTAACGCAGAATAGGGGTAAATGTTACGGCACTACTTAAGCAGCATTCTTGTATCAGCTGGCCTTCGGTTGGTCAACCTTTGGGCCTATGGCATGTGTCTGAGGACCAGAAAATAAGAACGGAATCTCAGGAACAAGAGCTGTTTGGCTGCTTTCTGACTCTGGCTGCATTTTTTTCTCACACATGCCAGGAAATTAAAACTCCAGCTTATAAGACAGAAAATACCAAATACCTGATGACAAAGAAAAACAGTAAATCTAACAGTTCTGAGGCTTTTCTCAAGATTTTTGGGGAGTTTAATTCATTAAGTTGTAGCAATAGATAGTTCAGTATCTAGAACGGAATGAAAGCTTGGAGTACCACCAACCAGAAATTGGAGAGGAAAATGGAGTGAACTGTTTCACAGTCCCACTTGAAAACATTCTGAACTTCAGGCAAAAGTTATCTTCTGCTTTATAAAAGCCAGTTCTCCCATCACTAAAAAACAAACTGGGGCACTTCAGATAACTTGTGCTTTAAAGAGTTAAGCGGCATTAATTTGTATCCAGCAACCCCTCCATTTTGATCTATTGATTATAGGATTAATGCTTAAATTAGAGTAGAGAAGAGAACGAGACCGCTGCATCCCTGGGGAAGAATTCTGCTCTTTGCAGCTTGTGTAGCTGAAGGATAGGATTGTCTGACTGAAAGGGACGTAGGACATTTTAAAAACTGCCCCGGGTTCCCTGGCAGTCCTTGCCTGTTGGGAAAGCATCTTTGGCTCCCAGGAGGTTGTGTAAGTACTGTGCATTGCATGAGAGGTGCTCCATTATTTATTAAATAGCCAAATAAACAGTCACACAAACTCACTGTGAATGGTCAGAGAAAAAATCTGAGATTTTTGCCTTTAGGCAGAGCAGCCCTTCCACACGTACCTCTGGTTTGACAGGGGCTTTTTTTGTCTTTTCCAAAATATCCTTGCATATTTAAACTATGATGGGACTTGCTGAATTCATCTATGGCAAGGGTTTCATTTGTCCCTCCTCCCAGTTAAAGTTCATAGAAAACACATGTAGGACTCGCTATTAAACAGGAAACTTAGTCCAAATGCACTAATATTTCCCTGCTTGGTCAGTTCCCTCCCTTCAAGTAAAGTGTGCTCAGCAGTCAGCCACTGCCCTGCCCCATGCTGTGGACAT
>NW_010261216.1:17491-36291 GCF_000690775.1 Eurypyga helias
ACTTGGAAGCTGGCAGTTGAGGGGTAAAAGAGAAGGGAAAAAAAAGTGTAGCATAGGATTGTTACTGCATAAAGCAACCTAATGTTCCCAGCCAGCTTCCCCTGCTCACCGTTTTTAATTCTCCCAGCTCAGTAGGATATTGCAAAGCGATTAGCCCAAATGCTTAACCTCAATTCCGGGTGCTGCAGATTGCTTCTATGAGGAGGAGAAATTGATGTTTTAGTTGAGACTTTTTCTATCACAGTCTGATTTTTCTTACAAAGCACTGACAAATGTCCTGCTTCCCGCAGAGCTCTGGGGCACATCCCTGCTCACCCCTCTAAGGCTGTTGCTGGCTAAAACTGCCCAAAAATACTTTCTGCCCCTTGGCCTTTTCCTTCATCTGATACCCCCTCGATTCTGTGGGTAACACCTATGAGATCAGTTGTCTACTTGGGGGGATTTAATTCTTCTCCCATTTAATCCTTAGATACGGTATCTACCATCTTCAGTGAAGTATACAAATGCTCACAGATATAAGGTGTATTAAAAGAGTTGCCCCATTTTCAGCATAAATATGTTAAAACTCATAAGCTCCAAATATCCATACCTCCTTGTGCCATCCCTTAGTTGAAATATTGTACCCCAAAAAGCACCAAACCCTGAGATCTTTTCTTTTCCTGTTGCTTACCCATATATTAATTGGCAAATTATGCTCCCTTTTGTCCCAGTTATTTGCTTCCATGTATCCCTCACTGAGGGTCTTATCAAAAGCTCACTGAGAAGGTGAGCAAACGATGATGCTTATGAACATCTCTTCTAGCAAACCCCAACAGCTTTCTGCTTCATAGAAACCACTGGTTTGGTAGCGTGCATTGAGCATAATGCAAATGAGGTTTTGGTGGTTTTTCCATGGATATGCTATCCCAGTCTGCAGGAATGTCTGCCGTACCCCACTGCCACAGCTACGCCCCGCTGCCCTCTCCTCGGAAGAAGCACCTGATTCTCATTTACAGGAACATAGCCTGTCAGGGTGCTGTCAGAATAAAAGGATTTTAAAATTATTTATAGCTGCTCTGGGGTCCTGTTACAGAGATGAAGTAGGACCAGTGAATATGAGAATTTATATTTCTTACTTTCAGTGTATCATATATTTAATTTATTTTAGGGTTGCTGAATGAGTAATGTCTTATCCAAGTGGCAGCCTCTAGAGGAGATCTGGAGGATCTACCACCCACTGCATTTTTCAAGTAGCTCTGTGATACATCAGCTGGTATCAGTCATCCGATCTGCTATAAAAGAGCTCTGAAAGATGACTTTCTGTATCGTCTTCCTCAGTTCACCATGATACAGCTCCCTTCTCCCTTTGCTAGGCTTCTTAAATGATCTTCTTGGCAAGGGCAACATACACTGCCTCTTGCTCCTGAGAGGCTGAAATAATTTGTAGCTATTATTTACCCTAATATCTCTGTCTCTCTAATGCTCATTTAACCTTTTGATTTCATCTTTTTGCCTAATGTGGCAATGCCTGCTCCATTCCGAGGTACTTGTTGTGCCAGGATGGGTGTTTCTTTTTACACATGAAGGAGGTTTTGGGAGAATAGGGAGGAGCCTTTACAAAACCTTGTGTTGCTGCTTGATCATGCAAATTTTGCTTTTTCTTCCACTGCTTAGGTTGTACAGCTGTGAGGCAAAAGAAAGCCATATACACAGTGAAAGATGATGCCAGTATATCCCTCTGGTTTTCAGAGGAAGAGTCCAGTTTGAGGAGGAAGATGAGAGAGGCTGAGCTCTGGAGGAAGAGGAGACATAAACTCAGGAACCCACTGCGTGTACAGACTACACGCTCTCGTCCTCCCCATGAGAGAGAATAGCAAAGCAGAGAGGTACCTATTTCAGAATGTGCTTCTCACATTCCCAACACAGAGTGAGATTCTGCCGGAGTGCCAGCCGTAGGAGAGGCGGACTGGTGCAGAGAGGGAAGCATTGTATAAATTAGGGCAATTGGAAACCCACAAATCACTGGGAGAAGCAAAGGAATTAACCCTGATTATTAGCGGATACTGGAAACCAAATGTCAAAGCCAAGGGCATACAGCCCCATCCAGGGCTGGAGATTTTCCAGCTGACTGTGAAAGCAAAGAAAATATGGTGCAATCCCATGCCTCCAGATGGAGAATGGGGTTAATCCATTAGAAAAAAAGGTACATAAGTATCCAAAATCAGTAAAAGGAGAAATCAGATTTCTCCTACCCAATCTGCATAGAAAGTAAAAGATACAGAATTAAAATCTGAAGTCTCATACGGCCTAATTCAGATGTATGGTATATGGAGCTATTTTGTTGCTGACTTCCACAAACTTTAATACTCTAATCATTTAATGAAATGGAGAGTTGTTGCGAAAGAACTGCAGCTCTCTTACACAGTCTATTAGAGTAACCTGTTATAAGGTGGCAGCTGCATCACTAACTGCTACTGATCCTGTCCACGGAGGCCATGTTCTGCTGGAGATTTCTGTTTCTGGCAACATCCCCGTGCTTCTGCCTCCTCATCCCGTGGCCTCCTTGCTGCACGGGTTTGTAATGTGTGGCAATGTGCCAGCAGCACAGATTGGTGCCCAAAGAAAGAGATTGCAAAGGGGCACGGGGGTTTTTAGACCAAAGGCAGCTGTTATCTGAGCTCGCACAACAGCTTGAGAGAGAAATAAAGAGCAAATTAAAGATGGCTTATTTTTCTTTAAAATCAAGGAACGGGCAAGTGGGCCAAATTCTTAAGCTCGGCTGTGCACACCCTCACATGGGCTCTCCCACAGACACGCACAAACAGAGTTTTATGTGTGGTGTAATAGGATGCCTCCGCCAGTGAACTGAGAGCGAAAATTAATCTGCTTTGATGGCAAAACTACAAGTATATTAGGAACAGAACTGAACAGAGAAAAGAAATCAGGCCATTGTCATAAAATGTTGGCCTGCTCTATTACTTGGAGAGAAGATCACCAAAATAAAGGCGAGTTGTTCCAGAAAATAGTGTTGGTGATTTAGTATATAGTATTCTTCCAAGTCAATACTGAAATCCTGCTCCAGCAGATGATTAGAAAGAGCTATGTTGTTAGAGGCTCCGTAAAAGGAAGTGCTCTTTAAAAGGTCCCATGGCACCTTATACGAGAGTAGGAGATATTAATCAAGGCGTCCAGAACAAAATCCGTATCTTGGTTATTATATTCAGAAGATGCTTACAGGTCCCTGTAGTTTGTCATCTTTATTTTCTTTCCTGAAATATTGGGTGCTGTTTACGTGTTCTGTTCAGCCCTTTCCTAGATTTTGCCCCGCAAGTGGCTGCATTCATTAACGAAAGAAAGCACATTATGGTATGCCTTCCCAATACTCCTGAGTGACTTATGCAGATATTCCAAGTGTTACTTTTATTCCACAAGACTCTGGACACACGTCAACTAGAAAAGCTACTTTTCTAACCTTTATCAAGTTTATGCAAAATGCTATTGGAGTTCAATCTGTCTTCATCCACTTACAAAGTCTTAGCTCCTAACTTAGCAAAGCACTTCAAACAGGTTAATGATTGCACTGATTTCAACCCACAAGTAAAATTAAGGCTGTATTTCATTAATTGGCTACATCAGCATTTTACTTGTCTGAGCTCCAACTAAGTATGTTTCAGAGGAGCCACTGGAATCTTTAAATGACTCATGTCAGTCTGAGTAAAGTCTGAAAACTGCATTTGTCCCATTTATTCATTAGAGACTTGCAAAAAATCCCAACCTCAGCACGGTCAGTGCATGATTTGACTGCAGCAATGCCAAAATTTTGCTCCAGCGTTCAAGTTCCAGTGTGCCTGGGTGTTCCCTCCTGGTTTGTAATATTGCCCATGTAATCATTTATTTCAAATGCAGAGGATGAAAGCCAAACTTTGTCGGGCACCTTCACACAATCTGTTGGATGTTGCTGTTTGTTAGACGTTGTTACCCATTGGAATAGTATATTGCCTGTAAAAATACTGTTTAAACAAACCTGTCTTTTTTGATCTGCATCATTATCTCAGGCTCTCTTTGACATCACTTTGAAGGGCAATAATGGACCCTGTGATACTCCACGAACCTGGCACCGGCAGCAGGAAGTTTGCACCAACTGCAAGCGTTAAAGTAGTTCCCATTGCATCAAACTGAAAGAGTGGTTTAGGGGGGCACAGTGTTTTATCCTTCCTCCAAGGCTCATCACTACCTACTTGGTACAGGTGCACTGACCTCTGTGATGCTTGCCTTAACTGTCTGCTTTGCAGAGGTTCAAACAAGCTTTCCTATGCTTTCTTTCCTGCTGCACTTAATCGTCACAGGAACACCCCATAAATATACCCAAAGCTCATGTATTATCCTTCTTAAAACCTTCACTAAAGCTTTCCTTTATGATGCTCAAAAGAAAACTGAAATCTCCAGCCCCATTCTCCAGCCACCATAATTGTGCAGGCTGGCCATGCCACCCCATTACTCCCTCCATTCCCCACCGGTGTCTCTAGCTGCATTCTTCTGTAGGTCCCCATTCCACGTATGGTCTAACTGAGGCTCCATCTGCATTGGGATGGTGTGTGGGGCCATGCAATCCTGTTCAGTGCCTGGATTTGAGTGATCACGTAGCATCTGTGCCCTGTAATGCCCTACAACTGAGAGGAAAGGAAGGGCTGTCCTTGCACCAAGCTGGCAGCCCCCATGCCCTAGGAGGATGTATTCCCGCACCCACTGCAAGGAGGCTCAGAAGGAAGGGCACGCAGCATTCCCACTCTGACGTGAAGGTCTTGCTTGCAAATTATGCCATAATCTGTATTCCTGGTAACATGCCACCTTGATTTATAGACACAGTATGCCTAGCACAGGGCTTCAAAAAGCCAAACGCAGCCAGTGCTGGCCCTGGCCGCAGGAACACTAGATGTTTGGATGGTTTCCAGGCACCCGCTGTGAGTGCAGTGGCTGGGGGGGAAGCTGGGAGGAACACCGGGCAATTCACATGGGCTGGGAGCACTGGCACACACCTATGCTGTGTGGGTTTGCTATAAATTCAGGCACAACATTCCCTTATCTCCATTGTAACTGGGGCCTGGAAGAGTTTTCTCTTGCACTGAGAAAGCAGTGTTGCTTCCTACCCCTGCAGTAAATGAGCACTCTTAAGCATGGAAAGCTGCCACGCCGGAACACCGGGCAATTCACATGGGCTGGGAGCACTGGCACACACCTATGCTGTGTGGGTTTGCTATAAATTCAGGCACAACATTCCCTTATCTCCATTGTAACTGGGGCCTGGAAGAGTTTTCTCTTGCACTGAGAAAGCAGTGTTGCTTCCTACCCCTGCAGTAAATGAGCACTCTTAAGCATGGAAAGCTGCCACGCCATCAACCTCCTCCTCCTTCCCCGTCAAACATGTCTCTCCAGTGTGGGAGGACATGGAGTTTATGGTCCAAGCTGGGCCAAAACACAGGTGCAAACTGCCATTGGGCAAGATGCGGCAGTTAACTGCTCTGCATTGGCATCCAAGGTGTGGGACAGGGTGCAAGGAAGGGAGAAACAGAAAGTGAAGTTTGGTTACTCACCAAATTAAGTGCAGCAACAACAACAAAATTACCATGCGTAGGGCAATCATTTCATGGCCCCAAAGCTGTATTCATGCTGCTGTTATTAAAAAGAGGACATAAATGGAAGATCAATTCCAGATTTATCACAGAAGGGAATTAAGTATATTTCTTAGGTATAATGGCTTATGAGGTGATCATGGCGTATGCCACCCTCTCCATTTTTGTCTTTCTCCAAGAGATGCTTTATTGTAAAAGAAAAGTGGCTAATGTGTAGAATTTTATGTAATTATGACTGTGAGTTTTTCCTGACAGAGAAATAAAATGAAGCTCTATTCCCTTAGTCCTTGCACTAGAGGGTTGCTAGTGTTGCCCCATCCCTCCCAGCATCATTAAAAAAAAAATTACAGGAGGGGTCTTTTTACTGCTCTAATCACCTCTCCCTTGTGCTGTAAATAGCTCAGCTGGACTATCCAGGCAGTATGCATTCATCATGGCTGTGTTACATCAGGCCAAGTGGAGGTCAGGCTCCTCAGAACATCAGATAAAACCATGGTTTATGTTTTCTTGTTGCTGTTAGTTTTACGAGTATTCCAAGCTGGATTCCCCTCCCTGCTGCAATTATCATTTTTAAAATTTAGGGATTGCTAATGCTTTTATTTTTTAAAAGAGGGGACTGCTACAAACATAAAAGCCACCTGCAGTGTAGCCTGACTTTTGCTTTGTCTGAAAAAAAATACAAAGCATGATGTAACCAACGACTGAAAGGCAACTGCAGTCGTTATGCCAATTAGCACAGTGATTGTACCCACCACATGCACATGGACACATCGTTCTTGCCAAGTGAAGTAATTGATTACCTGCAGAAATCAGGTGAATGATTACCACAGAGATTTTCACCATCAGTAAAATAGAACAGGGCTGTGGAGGGTCCACAGGGCCATGGAGCAGGGCAGAGAGAGGCAGGGATCCCGGCGCCTAGTGCGTTGCCCCAGCTTCATCCCTGTAAGCATGGGAAGCAATGCCGGAAAACCAAGCACCTGGCAGTGCCTGCAGGGACACATTCATTTTGGAAACCTGATTTGTACAGGGTAGCTGGACTACTCTGGGAAAAGTTTCTCCATCACGAAGAACTCTCTCAAAATCTAACTTACTCCCTGCCTCATTACACTAATAGTTATTAGGGTGTTACTGACATATTGAGACCATTTTATAGTAATTTTCACTGGCTCCTTTTTCTGCGTATCTCTTTTTTTTCTTATAAAATTACTCTGCTGTTACAGTAAAAATAACCGGGGCAGGATGCCTAGTGAGAAAGCCCTGTCCTGCTGATAGTCTGTCAGGCAGATGTTTCTCTTCCCTGGCTGCACGAAGCGCTGCAGCAGCTGGGAGTGAGCAGACCTCCGTGATGTTGAGGGCAGAAGCAGGGAGCAGCTGCCTTCTCAGGGGCAAGTTAAGACCAAGACAACAACAACAAAGCAAATTTCCAAACATAAAATGTATCTGATTCCCTAGCAATAAGAGTTTCTTGTTAAGCCATCAAGCACACTAAATGTAACCCAAGTGAAATTGTCCTGGGGAGCTACTGAGAACTGGGGAAGGCAGTAAAAAAGGCATCTTGCTGCAGATTTCAGAGGGCAGCACTGCCCACATTTTCTTTGTAGGCAGAGATGAAGGCAGCACTTCCTAAGGCCAAATAATATTGTGCCCCCTGAGAACGGGATAAGCTCAAAATCGGTGCTCACATCCAAGAGGTGGCTGGAAAGACCCACTTTGTGGAAGGGCTCTTCAGCTTTGGCTGGTGACCTGCCTCACCATGACGCGTTGAAAGGTGTCCCATTTTGTACCAAGTCAATGCTTGTGTTATCCCAGAACTTGAAGCTCCTCCAAGTCCTCGTTACTGTCAGAGAGAGGTTAAACAAGCAAACCAAACCCCAGGGAGCGCCCAACAATTTGTGCAGAGGCAACAGCAGTCTGTCTTCCAGAAAAAATACCATGCCAGCCCTGCCATTTTTGTCCCTGCTCATGCTACTAGCAACCAGGGCATCAGATGTGGACATGCAGGAGGGAGGTGGGATGGTTTACATCTTCTGACACACAGAAGAATTTGCATATGTATTTTCGTCCATGTCCATGCCTTCAAGGTTAGGCACCCTGTGGGAATCTTTCCCTTCCGACTTCTTTATCCCCAAACGGCAGCGACTTCTTAGTGAGGTTCAAACCACAGCCCCATCAGCAATCATCATAGAAGGTGAAATTTGTAAGTAAGGGTGAGGGCTTTACTGTTAGAAGCAGAATTTAAACACACTTGTATCTGAACATCATCCCCACCCCTCTACGTTTTCAGTGGAACTGCCTTTGTTGTGTTTCACACCACAGTTCCCTTGCACGCTGGGCTACATTTTCCCTTCTTTTATAGGTGTCTATGGTAGGATATGTGTTTTTGCTTAGATGTGGAATGGCATAATATCCCTCACATGACATAGCAGTCCAAACTTCACACAGTGAACCAGCTGTTATGTGACCTTTAGACGTAGTGCCATAAATCCAGGTGCTCCTCCTGCATCAGTGGGGAAAAAAAAAGGCAGCTGTGAAATGGTACAGTGCTACAAATGCTGACACTCCAAAGGCCAACCATCTTTGCAGTGAAAGAGGAATATGGCTATAAAATTAGGTTGAAACATTTTTAATCATATAGTCTTGTTCGAGACTTGTGAAAATACTCATGTTTTGTTTTGAGGAAAGACAGACACATGAGGCTTGAACACTTCAAAGGGTTTCCACCAGGAAACACAGCTCCCTGGGAATGTAATTTGAGTGATCAGCTCCGTGCGGGCCACATTGTGGAATGCAACATCTAAGTTATGTCCATGTTTGTACATGCCTCTACAGCAACCGTAAATCACATCTTGACCCCCAAGGTATTGAGTACAAGTTCAGAGCCCCAGTGCACTCACGCTGCCATCTCAACGCAGGCACCCATCCTTAAACTAAAAAAAGAGAGAACATTGGACCGAAAGGCTATTCTTCTCATGCTCATACTTAGCACAGAGGCTTTCCATCCAGAGATCTTTCATCAGAGAGCATTATCATCTCCCCTAAAAAAGATGTAGTAGAATCCAAATCCATCCAAACTTTGCTAAACCCCGGGATTAGGAGTGTAAGTGGAAGTGACAAATCTCAGAAGCATGCCAGGATCTAATAGGAACAACTAGAATCAGTCAGCTAAACACGTTCTGCTGAGCCCTTGGCAAACAGCGCTCTGCCCTAATGCACGGAGAGAAGTAGATCAGAGAATCTAAAGGGGTGTATTACAGTCTCAGAAGCTGGAGCTAGTTATAAGTCTATTAGCATACAAAAAGGAATGTACCAGGGACAGAGAGCTGCAAAGAGGAGCGCTGGTAATTGCAGTGGCAGGAAGAGCAAACAGAGCTCCTGCATGGGCTGGCATCAAGCGAGGACAGCGAGAGATGGCAAGGGCTTCCAAGGGCTTTGGGGAAATGGAAAACTCTCATCCGTTCTGGTTTGATCCCCTGCAGTTTTGCAGAGGGACAAAAGAGCTTGCTCAGCGTTGACCAGAGGAAAGGTTCCTACATTTCCAGAGGACCAGCTGTTTGGACAGGGATTGAGGAGTAAAGCAGGCATCTGAACCCATGCCTAGGAGCCACCAGCGAAGCAGCACGTCAATGGATCTGTCAAAGAGCCTTTTGCTATCTTGGCTGGCTCATGGCAGAGAAGTAGAGGCAGGTATACTCCTTTTGGCCAGCAGCTATGTGCCCCCACCCACCACACCTCTGCCCCGGAGATCGTCTGAGCCAAGGGCTGAGCCAGGTGGCTGCAGGATGGTGAGGGAGAGGGCATCCCTCCGTTCAGAAGAGCAGCAGATTTGTTCGGTTGATTAATTAAATAGGGGGGGAAGAGCAAACACAGTCAAAGATGGTTCAGCTAGGAAGGGAGGACAAATTTGTGCAAACAGGACCAGAAAGGAAGCTGGAGAGCAAGGAGAAAGGCATCACTCCCAGGCAGATGTCCACCCTTCTGAGATGATCCTCTGGGGTTGAACGGCAGTTATTTTTGCTCTACCTGTAATTAATTGTTTAATTTGGTTCAGGACAAAGGAAATGGTTTGTTCAACCAAGCATATTTTTGGTCAAAGCTACGCCAGAAAGCCTGTTTTCCTTTTCTCAATAAAGGAAAAAAAAAAAAACACACTTTCAAAAATTGTCTCTCCCTACTCGGGATTAGCTGTTTGCATAGAAGCATTTGCCAAGCATGACCTGAATATATCAAGTGTTTTATCCTACTTGCAGCTGAATATTTTTTGAGATTTTATGACTGAAGGGAAGAAACAACGGCCTGGTTTAACTTCTCCTCCGGCTTGCATAAGATCTGGATAGAGCCGTCTCCCACAGCAGCACAAGCCCCGGGGCCCCATCCATCCCACCGGACCAGGCAGCATGTTGAGCTCTTGGCCGTTGAGGAAGCCAGAAGCGCTTTGCAGCAGCACCCCTGCACAGATTTGTGCCCTGTCCACGGCCTCCCTCCCCATGGGCGGCTCCTGGAGGCACAGTACCCACGGATGGCACGTAGGACCTAACTTCTGAACAGAAGCTGAACTACATAGCCTCAGGCTATATGCTATGCTTGCAGACAGTAGTGTATCAGCTGTCTGGGTGTCCGTAGCAAAGATAGTAGAAAAACGAGAGAGAAGGCAGCAAGCAAGCACTTGACCTGACTGAAAGATGAGGGAGAAATGTAGAGATCAAGAATTTCATGAAACGTTGTGGTCAAAAAGAACATCTCCTGCAGTTTGCTTCCACCTGAGCTGAGTGGCAGGATTGTGGTAAACAGCAATGGTTCAACAACACCGGGATCCATTGCCTGTTTCCTCCAAGACTGAACCACACACGTGAAGAGCCTTTGGCCCCCCACCTGGGTCACGCTGGAATAACAACGTGATGGGAATGGGTGTCTCATGATGTTATTTATTGGGCTAAACTTGCCAAGTAGTGCAAAGAGGCTTACACACTCGGGTCAGTTGTGTTGTTATTGCAGCTTCTACCGCTGAAACAACTCCCCATGCACCACTTCAAAAGTTACCTGGCCCTGCCACATGACCTCCGAGTAAGCGAGCCAAGTTTTTTAACAATATCTATTTTCCTCTGTTTCACAGGTCAGTGCTCGTTATAAACTGCCAGTGTTCTCCTAAAAGATTTATTGTGAAAGGCAGCATAGAAAACATTTGTGCAAAATGAACAACAAGTACATTTCTCCTGTTTAGGAGGGACTCTTCATGTGATGTAGGCGCAAAAAAATTTCCTTGCTTCAAAACACACATTTTATCTATGCAGGATCATGGTCCCATAATGCCTTGCAGCATTTCAATGGCACTTACATAGAAAATGGTTTGCTTACTCGCAGAACAAGCAAGACCAGGAGGCTAACTGCGCTGATTCCAGGCAGTATTTTGCCAGTGCAAACTTGTGAACTGTTAGCAGCCAAATACTCTTAAGATTTATTCAAGCCAGAGAACTACTACCTACCAGTTCAGGTCATATTTCTTCTCTTGTTCCTCTTTAAATTATGAGCTTCCACAGGGCCAAGTTGCTTGAGTGTTTGTTTTCTTTTACAAAGTAAGCCTGCAGCTGGCAATAACTTCTTGGGTTGTCTGGCTGTGAACTTCACATTTCAGCTCCTCCTGTGTTGTCCACTGTTGTTTCTAGTTGGTTTCAGTCAAAAACCCAAACTGTGCTTCTCCCATCTCTTAGAGCAGAACTATTATTATGCAGACCTCTACCAGTATAAACAATGCAGCAATAGGAGTAAAAAAAAAAAAAAAGTACTGCTATAAATACTTTTATCGCTGGCAGAGATGATTTACTGCCCACTTAGTTAATCCCTATAAAATAGCACAGCTGAACACCTTTAAGTTGCATGCATACAGATGACTAATTAAATACACAATTAAATGGCTTGACCTGGCACAATTCTGACCATTAAAATCATTAAAGAAATAGAGCTTGCAGTTCCCTCAAGGCAAAGTCTTCCAATGAATAATTTTGCTGTCCAAATGGCTTGGGGCAGTCAGGGATGAAGAGGATACTCACGAGCCAGAGGGACACTCAGCATTTTGGGAACAGGCTACCTGACCCCATGTCTCAACCCATGACCCTGGCTCCTTGCTCTGTGCCACAGAGATCAGGGTAGCAGGACACACTGGGACTGGGGCAAAAGTAAAAAAATGAGCCAGAAGTACTAATTCCTATTTTGACAAAGCTTCATCTGAATTCAAGCCTTTCGGTATAACGCACAGGTGCGATTGCAGTAGGGGATCAGCCAGCACCACAAATGCACATCCTTCTGCTCCTGTCCCCCGGCCCTCGGTGGTCCCAGCAGAAGCTCAGGGCCAGGTCAAGGACATGATGTGACCGGGGCTGGGGCATCACAGCTGGCCACGCAGGACCCCCCACCAGCACCTAACATCACCACTGCAGGTTAAGTCGTGGGCCTTCCTGGGCTGAAACTTCAGCCTGGTTTGGACTATGTTAATACTTAAGTTCTGGTGGCAAGAAGGAGACGTTCACTAAAACAAGAGCAGCCTTGAATGGATGTCAGAGGGTAATCTTCGATTAGAAAATTTTCTCTGCAGTTTCCATCCTGAAGAGTCTGCTGCTCAGCCTTGTGTTTACGGCTACTGCGTTCATGTACGCTAGGGTGGAGTAGGCATCTTCTTGTCGCTAAGTGCAGTTTAGCCTCAGAAATTACTGTACTTCTACTTACTTAAACAGACCTAATTCTTCCACAGAAGTACTGTTTCAACAGAAGCAATTAAAAAGCTCTGCCATTGTGGCAAGGCACCTGCTTCTATCAAAACTTCATTTAGCTTATCGTTCTGCTTGACTTTCTGGAGTAATTTTTGAACAGGCAGGTTTTTTGTTCTACTAAGAACATTTCTCTTTGAGAAATAACAGCATTAATGAGAAATGTTCTTGTGTCATACAGTTTGTAAAACTGAACTACCATGAAATTTGTGACTTCTTTTGAGAGGACAGTGAGGTGAAGCTCTCTCATTTTCACCCACTAATTACCAGGGGAGAAGAAGTATGACAGATGTATAAATGTTACTGAACTTATAAAAGAGATAGAGAACTCTGCCATGTCTGCAATGGCATTAATAGAGCCTAAGCCAAATATCTGAACAAAGCTGTTGTAGCTGTAGCCTATATAAAGCATGAGCACCCAGGGGGAAACAAAGGCAAAGGAAGTCTGACTCATGTTTACTGAACCCAGCATGAAGGCTTGTTTTGATTTCGTAAGAAATTCACTCTTTTTGCAAACAATCACAATAATAAACGAGGCATTGGCTGGAGGTTTGACTGACAGCAGCTTGCTGGGTTTCTTTGTAAACATAGGGAAATATGAATACATGTTTAGTTGCACACATTCCTATTTTTTCACCTGCCTGCAAGGCTCAGGTGGTGAAGCAGTGGGTGGATATGCCAGCCACCACCACCCATCCCACGTCTCAGCTGCTGATGAAGACACACGGTGCGCGCATACCCCTGCTACTGCTCCACTGCCAGTAGCGGCAGTGACCAGTTTTCATGGGGATTTGGCAATACGAACTCCCAGCATGCTTCTGAAACCAGAACTTCCGTAAACATTGATGCTTGGTGAATTCACCCGCTAGACCACTGCCAGCAAGCATCATCCTCTCCTTCCCCATCTCAGGACTTTTCCGTGGCAGGGCATTGACTCCAGCCATCACAATGACTAGGCCCAGCATGGCCACATGGGCAAGGTGCATGAGGAGTCTCTCTGAAATGTTTAGCAGTGACATGTCAGGTGAGGACAGCCCACAGCAGTGGTTTCTCTACACGTGGGCAGAGCAACAGCAGCTGCAGTCACCTGAGGCCGAAAGCACTGGGTCAATTACAGACAGCGTGCAGCATTTTGAGCTACATTCTGAAGTGAGTTCACATCCATTATGAAGTATGTGGAGCCTTTATACTTCTATGGGTCTGCCTTTTTTACAAGCATCCACTTATTCCTTTCAACAGAAGACTCTGTCCTTGATGTTCTGGGCACTGCACAGCTGAAACATTTATTCCTGCCAGCTTTACCACTGCTCTGATAACTCCAGAGACTTTTTTTTCTGAATGTGCTTAGTCTTTTCTCAGAAACATAATAAAAGGTACTTCAGAGAAAGTATTTACCTCTGAAACAGACTGGGCTAATGTGAATAACAGAAAAACTGAGAATGAGGAGGAAAAAAAACTTTCACCAATATCACATGAGGCCATGGACTCGCCAGAGGACATGGGTTGGAGCTGACATTGGTCTTCTCCCAGCCCAATGCCCAACCCTCAGCTTATGAGCATGAGTTAAGGACCCCATGAGAGACTTTCCTTGCGCACAAGAGGGCCCTGGAGCAGATCTGGGGAAGACCTCAGTGTCTGCAGGTAGAAGCCACACCCTGCAGCTTCCCAAATAGGATAAAGATATTACTGACTAGCCAGGGAACAGGAGCAATATCTCATTAGCTATATGGCCACACGTACGTATCACATCACAATGGCATGCCCTACTAAAGACCAGAGGCATCTGAGCGCAAAACCTTGTGATTCACTGGTTTGGTATCCATCATTTCTTTCACCAGAATGGTTCAAAATATGTAAATGAATGAATCATGTTCATGGGGATGTTCACAAGACAAAGACAAACTTTTGCAGGAGCCTTTGCACCAGAACTGGCGTTCTGTTTATTGTCTGAAGTCTAAAATAATTCAACCTTTATGGATAGTACCGGGTAATTCATGAGTGCAAACAGATTATATGTGATGCTCATTCTCTGATCAGGAAGCTGACAGTGCTGTGCTGCTGAAATGAGAAGAAATGAATACTAAATATTTATACTTACCTTTCACTGGGGGCCCTTCCTGCTTGTGTCTGCTTATATGTATAGCTCATACAAGGTGAAACATAAACAACCCCTCAAAAAAATGGCTTTGCTGGGGATAATTTTCAAACAAATTAGACTGCATTTTTCAAATAAGTTGTGTCTAGTTCAACTGTGAATAGTTGCCTGACTCTAATAATAACTGGCCAACAGAGATCAAATAGCAAGTATCATATTCTGTTATTAATCTGGTCTAAAAATAATACCTTTAAACCTTTTGGGCGTAAACTCCAATATATTCAAAGGAATCTCAGTTGCCTCCTGGACAATCTGGGAAGGAAAATGTGACAAAATGTGCTGAATAAATTATTCACTGTAAATCGTCCCCTTGACTCTTAACTTTGACAAGATGCTTCTTAGGGAAGTCCCTTTTGAAATAGATAATGTAGAGCTACACATCTGAAAAAAGGGGTTCTATTAAGAGCTTTCTTTTAACAATGAAGAACCCTGATTTTCTGCAGAGACAAAGTTTATTTAAGTCCTATTTTAAAGAACAAGAGGGAGAAAGCAGTACTGCAAAAAACTCAGTGTTTTGTTTCACTGCATCTTTTCTTCACCTTTTAATCTCTCCCTTTTCCCTTCTCACTCACCCACAGTGAGACCCCGTATTATTGGTCCCAGATCAGGGATAGTTCCAAGTCACCATTCCTATTTGATGCTTTTGTTTTTTCCCTCTCTGCATAATTTTGCTGATTGCCCTCTCTGGCAGTTGCTTTAGGCTTTTTCCAGAGTATTTATATCTCCCAACTTTTTTTCCTACTGGTTAAATTTTAGTTTGGTCTCACAAGCAGAATCATGAAGAATGAGCAATGCCACAATTCATTGCAATGTATTTTTAAATTATTACTTTGAAGTTTTAATTCCATTTCAATATTCATAATTTAAACGTGCAACTTTGAATATGGATTGGAAAATATAACAGAGTAAAGAGCTGACATGGAGTTGCACCTCATTAACAAGTCTTCTTATAGCTACGTGTGCATCAGTGCTGCTCACCAGGCTCTGGGGGTCCATGCGAGGGGAGCTGCAGCAGAGGGGGAACCGTTAGACAGGCGGGGAGCGAGGGAATATGGCATGTGGCGTGCTGGCTGCCCAAGTGAATGGCATCTTATGCACCTGCCTTACGGCCGCGGCATGCCACAAGCTAGCATTGACATGGTCTGGCTTGTGGCATACCGCAGGGCGAGGGAAGGCATGCGAGACGCCGCGTCCCCAGCCACGCGCATGCCACCAGCCGGGGCCCCGAGCCTCCTCGCTTTCCCAACCCTGCCAGCTGCTGACAGGCAGCAGGGTCGGATGGAAAGTTCAGGGGAGATGGTTTGTGATCTTTCACCTACTTGTCAGCTATAACTTCAGGAAAAGGAAGGCGGAAGACTGTTAAGCTAGACCATAAAATAATATTCCACGTTATTAATTTGAGATGTGCTACTGAGGAAGCTATTTCAGCTTGGTATTTTATGGTGGTAGGGCAGCTACTTCAGCCTTTGTTGGGTGAAGTGTGTGGCTGGTGGACAACCCCACAAAAGTCATGTTAACTATACAGGAATTGCTGCAGTCAGTCACGAAAGGAAGCAGCCCACTATACTCAGACCCCAGGTCCACACATGTTCAGAGAAAATACAGAAAAGTTTGCTACAGGAGAAAATAATGGGAAAAGACCTCCTGTTCATGAAGATATGGCCAGCTGCAGGAGGAAGGTAGCAGAAGAATCACTCCAGATTGAGCATCAGGTGGCACACCCACAGCAGCACCTGCCTGCATCTCCAAAAAGACAGGCAACAGTTCACCTCCTGCAATGTGTGTTTGCAGGGCAAAAAAGATACAGGAGTTTTCTACATTGAAGGAGATACTTATAAATTCCAGACATTTCCCAATCTCATTCCTTCATCTTCTGCAAGTAGAAGACTGGTCCTGCCAGAATCCAGCCTGGTGCCCAGCAGCCAGGAGCCACATGCTCTGCAGGAGCTGCACCCAATCCAGGTGTTGGAAGTGTCACGACACTCATCTGACTTCACCTCGGTCAAAAAATTCTTTTCTTGGGGTGTGTCAGGGCTCAGGACACGCAGAACTGGAAGAGGAAAAAAACCCAGGTGTTTTCTGCCTAGAAAACTCACTCTGCATGAAGAATGAGAAGGATTGTGTGAGTGATGGAGAGGTGGATACTGTGGGGTTGCACATGCCTCACCTGGGAGAAGGAAGGGCTTACTCTATACATTACTGACCGAGAGACTGGGGTTCTGACACTTCTGAACTTCAGACCTCAGGTCTTTAATACCTCTCTGGTTTCTTCTTTACTGCAATACGAAGCTACCTGCAGCAACCACTGGTGAACCAAGCTGACCCAGGCTTCCCTGCACAGCACCGCATTGAATGCCCAACATTTTTTTCAGTTAATTCTTGTATTCAGTTAATCCTTGTTTCCGCCTCTGCCATACAGGGACTCCCCTTGCACTTAGCAGAACGCACCTTATAGTTAACCAGAGAAGAAGAGCAGGCTGGGTTTGGTCCCCTGCTTGTGACTGCGTCCTGAGAAACTAGGGAAGGCAAATACAGACTTCATCTCCTCTTACAACAACACTGATTGTTTCATCCTCTCTTCCAGAGCTACGGCTTTTCCCACACACTGGTGACAGTAGGCTCTTGCAGTGGGTTTTCAATGCCGTTTGGTTGCTAGAGCTTGCTATTCTGGTGTCTCAGCTAAATCCTCGCCCAAGACAAGCAAGCAGATACTCCCTCTGAATAGCGCAGCTAAATGGGGAGCTGTTTTAATGCAGTGAGAGCGATGACGGCTGTGATGTGGGAGGAAACAGTTATATATGTTGATTCTCCTAAAAGAGACCAAAAGGACAAGCTGGTCAAGCCAATGCTTCTCTCCTAAAAGAGACCAAAAGGACAAGCTGTTCAAGCCAATGCTTCTCTGATCTATAAAGAGAGCAATTACACCCAAATCTCCTTTGGCACTGACAGGAGTACTTACAACCCTACATCTTCTCACTTTGAGTTACCTGAGGAGGTACCAGAGGAGTGCCCACAGCTACCATTCTTCTTCACCCCTGGCAGCACTGCCAGGTGCCTCCAGCATACGGTCTGTCTGCCGATGTGTACATGCTGGTATATCCTGGAAATCCAAGTCCCGACGCCTGTCGCATAAAACCAGCCCCCAGACAAAATCCAAAGGACCCAGGAGGGTGGGAAGTAGGGTGAATGGGTGCTGCTCAGTGGATGCGACTACTACTCAGCACATCAGAAGCTGGCTGCATGGCACTGCTCCAGCTTAATTTAGTGTCTCTGCTGTCTTTTCCACCTCACTCTGGCTGGAGCAGGCTGGCTCTGGCCCCAGCCACCGGCCCCAACATCCCCATTCAACCTCTATGGCACCCCCTAGCCCTGGCAGTGCCAGCACTGGGACCAGCCATCACACATCAGCTAATGCAATCGCAGGACCTTCTTGAAGCAAGGACAAGACTCCTAAGTTTCTCTGCCTTCCCTTCCACAGTAGTATACATTTTTCATGAAATCTAATTATTATTATTGCTTTTAAATGGCTGCTGACTTGCCTGTGAGCTCATTGCTACTACACAGGCATTGCCTTTCTTCACTTGTGTTTCATAGCCATATTTTTCAGGATCACATTATTTATTTCTTAACCCAAAAGCAATAGCTCAATGTTACTACTTGAAATACAGCAAAATGTGATGCCTCAGTTGTTTGCAGCATATGACAAGCAAGAGAAAAAGAGGAAAGAAGGCAGAGGGATTTCACTTGGAAAGACAAAGAAATACTGCTAAAAACTCTGCCTTTTATATGCACCTCATCTCCATGGAGCAGTCAGTATCATTTGTCAACCTGTCACCATCACCCCTGATAACCTGTATCTGGCAGCCAGTGTGGACACCCCTCAGCCACCCTGTGGGAACGGTGGCCTCCCCGCAACACCATTGTGCCTGTGCTCTGACTAAAACAAGGGTTTTGAAAATAGGGGACCCCCCAGTTCAGCTGCTGGGTGGCTTCCTGGAGCCTCAGGCAACGCGCTTATACTCCCCGGATCATTTGGAAGGAAAAGGAGTTGGGGTGTCTTTTTCCGCATCGATGTGAGATCTCCTGAGACAAGAAAGCAACATTGTATGTAGAAATTGGTGTCCTCTCACTCTTTTGTTCATTCCACAGGTCAAACGTTCAGGGAGGTCATGTTGTGTCCCAGGAAAGAGCTGAGACAAGGAGTCTCAGGGATATTAAAAGATAAACAAAGCAAAGACAAGATTGACATGATAAAATAACATCTTTAGACTCTTC
>NW_010261216.1:36321-46095 GCF_000690775.1 Eurypyga helias
CTATATCAGGTTTTCCAATAAAATGAGGTGGTTTTTGTCCCCTGCAACCCAGCCCTCCAGACACAACACTCAGCGTTTCTGGTGATCTCATAGCAGTCTCCAGAACAAATCATAATTGCCACAGAGTTCACCATTTTTTGCTAGAATCATTCTCTTGTCATTCAGCATCCAGAGAACCAAATCATGGCTCTGAATCAGCACAAGGACTGTAGAGATGCCCCCCACTTCCACTTTGTCTTCCAGGGATGCAGCTCCATCACCTAAAAAGCAGTTCTTTCTCTCTCCATCCCCATTTATAGCACCCCATCCCTCCTGGTTCTGCCTAGCCACAAGCAGGGAGTGTAAAACTCTTTTTAATATTTTAATTATAGAGAAACAAGTCAGGGACCTGCCACCTTTGAACTTTGCAGGAACGCTGGTATGAACCCAGAAGGCTTCATACCAGGAGGCATGTCGGTCCTGACTGTCAGTCCATGAGAAAATCAGATCTTCAGAAAAAGTAAAGAACTTACAGCAGAGCTCTGCTCAACATATCTCAGCTGCAAAAGTCTTAATTTTCTGAGACAAGAGAGCGATGTGTTGATACGTTTTAAACAGCATCAATTTAGTTACCATTTTCACTAATTAGTAAAATAAATTTGATGTGCCCCAAGATGTGCATTATTCAATCAATGTCAAATAAGGCTGTCAGAGGAACTCTTCCAGCTCATTGACACATTAATTATACCTTTTCAGTCTGCAACTATTTGAATCGAAATTTTTTCAAAATTAGAAGTTTTTTTCAAAATTGAAATTTCTGAGACCCTTTTTTGTCTGATATTCACTAGAATAGTAGAAATCTTAGGTCAGATCTGCAGTGTTTCTATCTGATCTCTCTCCAGCCACAGGCAATAAAAGACTGAATAAAGGAAGAAATACTCATCACAGGGAAATGATTGGGAAGCTACACTGGGGAATAAGCCAACTGTCTCAGTATGGTAAAGTTTAAGTAGGAGTATTGGATGAACCAGTTTTTTGGTTCTTTGGCCAAGACAAGAAATTACATCTGGCTTGACCCAAAGTATACTACTTTTTTTTTTTTTTTTTTTCCTCTGAACTGAACATTTGAAAGAATTCTTCCTCCTGGACAAAACAATGACTTTAATATTGAGCATGTTGAAATTTTTGTATTCACTTGGACTTCTACAAGTCAACAGGGAGTGGAAATCAGTGTTTCTGTCCCACGGGAGGAGGTTGGCAGTGCACCATCCATGGCTCCAGCTGGCTCTGCCCTGCTGTGGCACGCGGACCCTGACACACTTCCCCATGGAAGGCACATGTGCTTCTCCCCATGCTTCCACTCAATAAATAGAGCTAATTTTCATTTGCTTTTCCAGGTGAACTTGGTGTTTTCATCAGCTCAAGTATACTGCTTTTTAAGGGTGGGAAAGGCTTTTCCACTGTGTGCACTAATGATATGGCAGGGAGTTGAGCTGAGCAAGGGGTTTCATCCAGGAGGGGCAACTTGATACTGAAGAACATAAAGCAGAAGAAAATGGAAACTGAACACTGGAAAAAAATATTCAGTCAGTAATATGGCAAGCCCGGTCTCTTGGGTCAAATAATCATGGGTTACAACACAGTCTGCATAGAACAAGGAATAGCTGGGCCTTAGCAGGAGGATGGGATACAGTATGTAGGTCTTTGACATTTCACATCTCTGTGATGCTATGAAACCCTTTCTGGAACAGTTTAATAAGCCAGAATTAATATTGAACTTTCCCACGAAAATGCAAGAGCATTTTCCTTGCTGAAGTTGTCTGGAAGAGAAATATTCCCTCTGAATACATCACAGGAGATAGCAAACCCAGAAACTTCAGCCACAACGTTGTCAAAGCATAAAAGTTAAATAACTTTTTTAGGGTTTTTGCCATGTGTCAAAGATGTATGAGGCTGTTTCTCAAAATAGCTTGCCTGTATGCTTTATAACACATGCTGGAATTTCCCTTCTCCTCCTCCACACTCATTTCACCTCTAAATTCAAACACTGATGAGCACAATATGTACAAGACTATGATATTATAGTAATACTTTGGATAACTCTATTGTGTAGTTAAAAATATGTATGTTCTAATGGATACTCAAATGAATGTGGTAGACTAACAAATCACTTTGTGATGTATGTTGCCCTCTTCCTGTTATAACATTTATAAGTTTTTTAGACAAACATTTTTCCCAATGGGTACAACAGAGTAAAGTCTGCTGCTGATTCTATCACTCATTTGTTTAATTATTTCGAGGAACCTTTTAAAAATACTACATCCCGTGACTCAGACATTAGTTTCTTCAGTCTCCCTGGGAACCAAAGCCAGAGCTGCAAACCGCATGCATGCCAGAAATGGAGAACATCTTTGACTATAAGCACCTAGCACAGCTTCTTACTTTAACACTATCAGTCTTCACAACAACTTGTATTTTATTAAGGAACTCTGAATTTCTGAACAATTAATACAGTTTTAGCCAGGATATATTGTAGAGTTGCAAACACTGCCTAGTAACTCTGAAGTAATTGTCCTCCAGTGTCTTTGCCTGAGATCTTACCCTATTAATTCTTACAGTCCCAAGCTTTTGGGGATTCCTTTGCCCAGACACTTTTTCACCTGATTATTGCTTAATCAACTGATGGAGGGTCATCTGTCTTTTTCAGTCCCTGTCTCAAAAAAAGGTCTTCTCCCTCTAGCTGGTGCCTTCTATAGCAGTTGCTGTATCTTTAATCATGCAACTATTATTAAAGTAGTCTCGAGGTTGAGTTGATTTGACAGGCCCGTCTGTGTCTATATATGACTATCAGGTTTTGCAAGACATAGTTCATATGTGTCTTCCCTTAAATGCCACTGCCATCTGCGCTTTGGCTGTCCAGATAAAGGGATTTTTTTTTTTTTTTTTCTTCCTTATAAATGTCACTGCTGCTTTTGATGCAAATTGTTCTTGCTCACCGCTGGTGTGGCAGCAGAGCCTGGCATGCTACTCTGCTCCCAGCTCCAGTCCCGCACTGCCATGGGGAAGGTCACCAAGCCCCCAGGAACAACGTTAGTTCAGCCAGATGGGGCAAGCTTCTGGGATGTAGCTACTGATACCAACCACCACACTCAGGTTGCTATCACAGCCCATCCTTCAAGCCATGCTCTGTATTTAAGAGATAAGGACTAAGTAGTCCATGTATTCCCTCCACCTTAGTCTTTCTGCTTGGAGGATTTGCAGTAAGGCTACCACTTATTGCCAATATTGATTGACTGTTTTGATACTGATACCCACTTAAGATCAGCTGTTGCATTCACATAAGCTGTCACAGGGCACCAGGAAGAAATGTCAATCTCTGTCAACCTGGGCTGGCGGGTAACCAGTAAACCAAATGTAGAAAATTGTGTGTCCTGACTACTCAGCCCACGTGCTGCCCCAGTCCTCAAAATAGCTTCTAAATGTGCTGGATGTGTAAAAATAAATCATTTCACTCGTGTGTTTGACTGGGCAAGGGGATTTGTGCCAATTAATTTAGTCACTTCTTTAAAAAAATCCTGTGCAATTTTAAATAGAAATTGAGAGGGAGAAAAGGGGAAAAGATGGTCAGAGTCTGAGCCCCAGGGCTTGCAGCCCTACCGTGTGCTCTGCTGCTCTGAGGCCAGCAGCCATGTCTGAAATCTTTTCTACATTGATATGAACATCAACCCTAGAATTTGCTGTACCATTTCTCCACACGCCTTCTTTCTTGAAGATAGCTGCTAAAATACAGCATATTACCTGAATGTTATGTTCACTATGAAAATAAATCATTCTTTTGCATGAATCAAGAGGAGAAAAATCCCTCAGTTTACCCAGAGATGTGGCCAGCTTTATTCAACTGCTGTGGCTATCAGAATACGGTGCCTAGGTCTACATTCCTGATACAAGGTGGGAACTTGTGCTTCCTTTCAAAGCTAGCAGGGAGATCCATCAGAGTGTGGAGTAATCAAGGAATGCCAGATCACAATACAAATGTCCTGAGAAGATAAATGATAGCTTGAATGCGCTAGAACTGTAGGTGAATAAACCAGTCAGGAAAAAAAGACACACATGCAGCACCAGCCTTGACTGCCTCTGCTTAACAGAAGGTTTAATTCGTACATACAGATTAGAGGTGAATTTACAGTGTCTTTGCTGGCTAACTGCCTGGCATAGATGGCTGCATGGATTCACTACTGAAAGAAAAGAATATTTTTAGTTATGTGGTTGGAGTGAGGTTTCCAAAACTATTCAGTCATTGACTCAAGATCCCATTGGCTTTGAATTCATTGCAGTGAGGCAAAGAAGGTCAAGATTTTTTGAGGTTATTTTTTCAATTCCCAAACCCAACAAACCCAGTTGACCAGTACCTGAACTTTTATTGCTAAAAAGGCTGTACTGGGAAACTTCTAACAAGTTATAATGAGATTCTTGCAACTCCTAGCAGAATTTGGATGGACGCTGACTTTAAGCTGTATTTGGTGAGGTTGCATTTTTAACAGAGCATCTTCCTTAATATGAACAGTCATGTTCACAAAGAGAGACTGTTTTCATTATGGCTACTGGACTTCCAAATGTTTCCTCTTAGTCAAAATAAGGACTAGTGAGGAGATCAAGTGGATGAAGCACTCCAGCTAAAGCGCTTTTAAGACACTTTGCAGTGTGTCTGGATTACACTGTTTCATGCATCAGTATATTTCCCTTCGCTCCAAATAAGCATAATCTTAGCAGGAAAATAAACATTAACGTTCCCACATAGGTCTGTTGCTGTATACAAGTGAAACCAGGATGTGCATTGGATTATGTTATCTGAGTTTTGAAACGTTCCACATTTAATCTCAGTCAGATACTTTGCCACATGTGTGTCTTATTTTCCTTACTGGTTCAGTCACCTACAGTTCTTGTGCATTTAGGCTATCATTTACAGGGTTTTGGAAGCCATCCCTAATAACACATCTGGTATTCTTGAAGGTATTTTATCCTGGTACCTTCGGTGTTAGCAGCCACCTAGACATCAAAGGTTCACATTTGGCACGAACAACTGTGCAACCAAATGAGTAGCTTAGTAATTCACAATAATACCAGGCAACAGTATTAAAACTGCTTTTGGATACAAAGTTTGTGAAAAGTTTAGAAGCAAAAGCTACTAAACAAAAGATCCTTGTCATAACATTTAACTGGGAATGCAAACACTGTTTCCATGAAAGCTTTGAAAGCAGCTGATGTGGTCCCACATTTACATAGCTGCAGTCTATTAAAACCTTCTCCCAGAAAAAAAGGCAAAATAAAATTGCTACCACCGTTGTCTTAAAAGAGCATTTTGTATTATTATTATCATCATAGTTCAGAATGAATGTGAGCCTTAAATCCCCTGGCACAACACAGAATGATCGCACTTTCATGACCTTCCTTGGCAATGCCAATTATCCGAGCTCACAAATTTTAAAGCATACTCATGGGACACCCATAAGTTTGGACCTCTGCTGCCTTCATAAAAATTAATGTTTCCTACTTTGGAGACTTTGTTATATGCTGCAGGGAAAAAAACATGTGCATTTCATATTAACATCAACAGAAAATCTGTGCTTCCTGCTGCACACAGAGACCTTCAGGATTGTATAATTCATTCTGTTGTTCTTTTTGAGCTGTATTAAATTTGGGCTTAGTTGTGTCTCCTTCAAGGCACTGTACTTTATTCCTCCCTTCTCTGCTACACAATTTCTTTCTGATTCTGATTCTCCCCACTCTCCCACTGCACATTTAACCCATGTGGCCTTTGGCTGTGGTATTTGAGAACCTTTGGTTACCCTGAAATGTTATGTCATCAGCCTTTTATTGAATCAAGAGGCTTCTGGAGCAGTAAGGATGCTCCTTTCTCTTAAGCCTGGTTAGATCAAATACACACGTATGTTTGCTGACACTTGCCAGTTCAGGTTCTCTGTCTCTATTATTGCTGACTGCACTGAGCACCACCAGGCAGGAGGTTCTGTCTAGTTTCAGGAAGATGCCTTATGTTGTCACCACTAGACAAAAGAGCCTGAAGTTTTGGAAAAATCCACCTGAACACCTTTTCTATTTCCTCCTGACTCTGTTATACAGCATTAGGCAAAGCTCTCCAAAAACAGAAGTAACTCTTTTTGATAACGCAGAAAGAATGTTACTTTTCACTGGTGTGTGGTGGGGGGAAGATCCAATTCTCCAGCCATATCCTTAATAACATGTGCAACTGAGAGGAAAAATTCCCTGTACTGTGGTACCAGATACACTGAACTGCACATACCTATAATAAACACAGTATCTCCATAACACTCTACAGGAGGCAACATGACCTTTTCCACCCATCTGCCTCCTCCTGCACGTGCAGGAGAGAAAGTGAGTTTTGCAGGCTCTCTGGAGGTCTGGGACACCAGTGATTGAGTGAGCCCAAGGTCAGCGGTGGAGTGCTGAGAATCCCTTGCCAGCACTCCTCTCTTGACTTGATCTTGAACCTTCAGTTGGCCAAACTATGTATGGCTCCCACCCAGCCTACATGCTCCCTGTCCTTTCTGGGTGGCTGGAGGAGCTGGTGTGTGCTGGAGAAGGAGTCAGAGACTTACTGATGTATGCAGCCAGACCTGTGACTCCAAAATGATCCTGTGCCCACCAATACACACATAGGAACACTCATGTAGGCACAGAACTCTAAATAGGCTCGTGCCCAGGTCGCTCAAAAATTTGTGCATGAACACTGGCCAGCTGGTGCATTTGCACTTCCTCCTGAGATTCAGCATGTAGAGAGGCAGTGACGTGCTGAGAAACAGCCTCCGTGTCAGGGTGGTTTACCCTCTGAAGGGACTCTCAGCTCCCAAGAAACCTGTTCTTTCATAGGGGCTATTAGGAAAGGGAGATCAAATTTTAAAAAATTACATTGAAGGAAGAAAGACACGTAATGCTTTCAATACTGTATAATTAAAAAAAAAAAAAAAGTCAGAAAAACATAACCAAACGTAAAGGTTCCTGGTCAGATTTGCAAAACCCATAAAACAGTAGCCGGTGGTTAACCCAGTGCATCAGTGCCATATATCAGGAGTGTTACAATACAGTACCTCTCTGCCATGTGGCTGGGTTGATAGTAACGCTTGGGTCTACCTTTTCAGCTCCTGAGCTGCTGTTACCACTGCACCTTCTGAACTGTACGTCTGTAGGTGTTTGATTTTAACCCAGATGAGGCTTGTCAGAGGTGTGCGATGTTTCTGAGTTTGACAAGACTGCACAATTTATGTCAGGATTTTCCCTTTATGTACAGTAGTTGCTAACAGGAACATAACAGCCTCCTACTGTTTTTGTGCATGTTTAGTCTCTGAACAGCAGGAAGACTTTGATGGGTGATGAATAGAAGCTCCTTTTCTATTGCTCTGAAACTCCATTAGTGTACTTGTACTTTAAATTATGGGACAGTTTTTTCTCTGGCTGATACCCTAAACATAAATGGGAGAAGATGGACAGTAGCTGCATATAAGCATTTCCCATGCTATGAGTTCATTAGCAATGCCAGAAGCATGACGTCAAATTATTGCAGCCTGATTCCCCCCTACACTTTAAACTGTCAGTCACTACAAAGTAGCAGGGGGTGGGGAGGTGGGGGTGGGGCATGTTTCACCTACCGAGGAAGCAGCGGGCGGTAGAGAATCTATGCAATTTTCGTGCCAATGCAGGAATCATAAGGCCAACCACTGCAACCTGGTTTAGGACATATTGGCAAAACAGCTCTTTCGAAAAGACAGAAGATTTCTGTGGCTAGAAACAGGGCATCCAGTGACAGGATTGTGTATAGTCTCTTCTGGGAAAAAAAAAAAAAATGCACATCCAACAAGTTGTGATAGCCTGATACTGGATTAAATATCTGGTCATTTGATTTGGGGATTGGGATTCTTTTTGCTACCCAAATCAACTTAGTTCTGATCTTAAAATTGGACACATTCATTACGTGTCACATGCTCTGAATTAAGGAAATACAAGGAAAGTGAAGTTTTCATGTTTTCCTTTTTTCTACTAAAGAGCATAACATAAACTGCAACTGTTTCTTTTTCAACTTTTATAAAATTCTGAGAATATTTGCCAATAACTATTATAAGATCACTGAAAAATATCAGTGGCTGAAACTCACCTGTAGGGTCCAAAAATGTCCTTAGGAACACTCACAGTCTTTTCCTTTATTCACCAACCCTCAAATATTGGGCAAAGGTTTATCAAATAAGATGGCAGTATGTTGGGATTTGAGACCTTTGAACTTCTTTGGTGACTGTAACAACGGCTGATAGCAGATTAATACCTCTGAAGGCTGCTCTGAAGTTCCTTAAGTTCCTTAGGAATATAATGTCTATACTACAGGCCCCTGTCAGTGGTGTCAACCACTCATGGTGATGCAGGAAAAGGATGCAGAGCTGAAGGTGCTGGGGGAGACCCTCACACAAAAGCTCTTGACTAAGCTGATCTCCTTTTGTGACAACTTGACCCACTTAGAGGATGAGGGCAAGGCTGTGGATGTTGTCTGCCTAGACTTTAGTAAAGCTTTTCACACCATTTCCCACAACACTTTCCCAGAGAAACTGGCTGGATGGGTGTGCTCTTCACTGGGTAAAAAACTGGCTGGGTGTCCAGGCCCCAAGAGTTGTGGTGAATAGAATTCGATCCTGTTGGTGGCTGGTGACAAGTGGTGTTCCCCAGGGCTCAGTACTGGGACCAGTTCTGTTCAGTGCCTTCAACAATTGTCTGGACAAGGGCATCAAGTGCACTCAGTAAGTTTGTGTCTGACATCAGGTTGGACAGGAGTGTTGATCTGCCTGAGGGCAGGAAGGCTCTACAGAGGGATCTGAACAGGGTGGATCAACTGGCTGAGGCCAGTTCTATGAGGTTCAACAAGACCGAGTGCTGGGTTCTGCACTTGGGTCACAACAACCTCATGCAATGTTACAGCCTTGGGGACAAGTGGCTGGAAAGCTGCCCAGTGGAAAAAGGTCCTGGAGGTGTTGGTCAGCAGCAGTTGTAAGGATGAGGGCAAGGCTGTGGATGTTGTCTGCCTAGACTTTAGTAAAGCTTTTCACACCATTTCCCACAACACTTTCCCAGAGAAACTGGCTGGATGGGTGTGCTCTTCACTGGGTAAAAAACTGGCTGGGTGTCCAGGCCCCAAGAGTTGTGGTGAATAGAATTCGATCCTGTTGGTGGCTGGTGACAAGTGGTGTTCCCCAGGGCTCAGTACTGGGACCAGTTCTGTTCAGTGCCTTCAACAATTGTCTGGACAAGGGCATCAAGTGCACTCAGTAAGTTTGTGTCTGACATCAGGTTGGACAGGAGTGTTGATCTGCCTGAGGGCAGGAAGGCTCTACAGAGGGATCTGAACAGGGTGGATCAACTGGCTGAGGCCAGTTCTATGAGGTTCAACAAGACCGAGTGCTGGGTTCTGCACTTGGGTCACAACAACCTCATGCAATGTTACAGCCTTGGGGACAAGTGGCTGGAAAGCTGCCCAGTGGAAAAAGGTCCTGGAGGTGTTGGTCAGCAGCAGTTGTATGTGAGCCACCAGTGTGTCCAGGTGGAAAAAAAGGCCAATGACACCCTGGACTGTACCAGGAAGAGTGTGGCCAGCAGGACTAGGGAAGGGATCATCCCCCTGCACTCGGCACTGGTGAGGCCACAGCTCAAATCCTGTGTTCAGTTTTGGGCCCCTCACTGCAAGACAGACATTGAGGTGCTGGAGGATTTCCAGAGAAGAAC
>NW_010261216.1:46175-76501 GCF_000690775.1 Eurypyga helias
GGAGACTGATCTCTCTCTACAACTACTTGAAAGGAAGGTGCAGAGAGGCGAGTGTCAGTTTCTTCTCCCAAGTGGCAAGCGATAGTACAAGAGGAAATGGCCTCAAATTGTGGCAGGGGAGGTTTAGGTTGGATATTAGGAAAAATTTCTTCACCGAAAGTGTTGTCAGTCACTGGAACAAGCTGCCCAGGGAGGTGTTTGAGCCACCATCCTTGGAGGTATTTAAGAGAGGTGTGGACAAGGTACTTAGGGACATGGCTTAGTGGTGGACTTGGCAGTGCTGGGTTAACGGTTGGACTTGATGATCTTAAGGGTCTTTTCCAACCCAAAGGTTCCTATGATTTAATGAAAACCATCCATCTGTAAAGCTGAAGGTAAGAGGATTTGTTTCCATGTTCAGGCCATAACTAAGCAAGGAAATGTAGTAGTGTTTTGTGATGGGGACATTTTTCAGCTTCCTCTACAAGAAAATAGGACCAGAAGATTTTGTTTTACTAGTGAAGCTTTATTGATTTCCAGTAGTTGGTAAACAATGAAAGAAAAGTGATGAAAATGGAGGCTCATCAGCTTTGTATTCCAACTGTGACTGGAAATTTGTGTTTTAAGCATTGCAACCTAAAGGGAGATCAACAAAAGTCCCCGTTCTGGAAAAGAAAGATAAATCAAATCTCTGTGTCTAATCATTTTTCCTCATCAGTCTTGTCTGTGACTGAGATGACATTTTGAGTATGATATAAATACATTCCGCTCTTGTTATAAGACTCTCTGGTATAATAGAGTGATATAAATCTGTGCTATCATGCTTCCCTGTGCCATTAAAACTCATGACACTCTTGTTACAACAACACCATTTACAATATTCCAAAGTAAACTGCAGATATTGCTGTAAAGAGATGTTTACTATTATTTTCATGTTTTCCCAGATTGCAGGCATCATGGGATCCTGGTCTCTAGATATTTAACTAAAAAAAAAAAAAAAGGCAGGTTTCCATTTTATTTTAAATGATTGAGCATTACTTAGTTTTTTTTAAGTCAGATTCTTTCACACAATTCCAAAAGTCTAAATATATTATTATAAAATCACTGAGAGTGAGGGGCATGAATATCCTTATGTACATATGAATATCCTTATGTAGATTAACATTTATAACGCTCTGTCATTTGAGTTTGGATCTTTATTGTGCCACCTTTACCTGTGTCCCACATGTAAGTAATCTAATCTGCAGCACAGTCTCTGCTCCCACCTCCGTTCCCTTCACATTCCCTTTTGAAAACCAAGCTCTTGGCGATATCTCCCACCTACATGCTTCTCATTCAGCTAAGAATCCTAAAGTCTTATTAGCCCCCTTTTATAGATTCTTTATACTTAGACCAAATAATATGAAGATGCAAATATGAAACCTCAGTAAGATCCAGGAGGAAGAAAAAATGAATACATTTTTGTCTATTTTGAAAACCTTTCCCTAAAACTTTTGTTGGACTAACGAATCTTCTTTTTAAATGTGATCTTTTAGGAATTTCAGGGTTTATTATGGGAGGGAAAGAAAACAGGTGCCCCCAAACCCACTGTGCCTGAGAAGAGAAAAAAGAGTCTTTAAAAGCAGGGGTGAAACCTGCTTTCATTAGCCCTGCTGTTTTTCCTGGGGAGAAAGCAGGGCAATATTGCTGCTGCTTCTCCATTTCCTCTACTCTTGCCCTAACTGGCCACTGGAAAAAGGTGAGGAGCAGGGAGTGAAATTTCACACGAAAATAAAGTTGGTTTTTTGATCAGATGGACACCTTCTTGCAAAATGTTCTCCACATGCCCCACAGTTCAGCGTTGGCCGGCTGTAGCACAGGCACGTTAAACAAGCTAGGGAAGAAGCACAGTCACCATGCTGCATTTTGGAGCCCTCTATGAGCCCAAGGGTATCTTTCTGAAATAAACCACTGGCCACCCGATGTGATGTTGCCGTACTGGTTTTCCCTTTACAACTAAATGCAACTTAATGTCATGTTTCAAATGCTGAGACATTCCACTTCGATTGTCTCCCCTGTTTTAGTGAGAGGGGATCACCCATGCATCGATTTAGCATTTTTTTCGTTTTGGTAATAGTTAAATGGGTGGGTTTTTCAAACGGAGATGTGACAGATGAGACATGTCCACACTTCAGAAGTCAGTCCCACTAACCTGTGCATGTGCTGTGACCTACATGTAGCATCAGCCTCAGCCAGAGCCACGTGGATGTTCTGTAGGAGGCAATGCAATACAAGGTGGATATCACCTTCCACTTGACCTGATTACTTTTCTCGGGACAAGGTGTCATGGCTAAGCTTAGCTTCTCCCAGCTGCTTTCCATATGCCTACCTGCTCCAAATCTAGTTTTGGTGGCTGATCAGGTCAAACACATAACACTGTTGTGAATCTCCTTGATTTGCAAGGGGAATTAACAGAGCACAAAATTGGAAAGTCCCGTTGCATTTCTCCACTGTTTAGCTGCAGAAGAGAGGCTCTTGGGCAAAAGGGTGTCTCCAGTCGGCTGCAGCCTGGCAGGCACCAGGGCTGGCCAGCACCACCCAAACTTCCCTTTATCCCAGTCGAAGGCCCCACAAAAACACAAGATAGGTGGTGAGCACTAGAAAAGAATTGGCACCACTAAGCTAGCTTAAAAATATGCTGCAGATATTTCATGAGGTGTCCAAAGTGAGATTTACTGTCACCATTCATTTCAAAGTATGTATAACAATTTATCCACTGTCATCCACTAGAAACCAGCAATTTTTTCAAAGGGAATTGGTCTGGTTTTACTCAAAATCTCTCTTCTGCTTATGATCATATAGTATCTCATAAACAACTAATTCCAACATGAGTCCTGTATGTTGGAAATGATATATTAAACCTAATTCACAGCATTTGGAGATACAGAACACAGAGAAATTTGGTGAGGTTTTTTTCTTGATGATTTTTCATGTTAACAGGGCTGAGTCTGCAAAGACACAGATGCATATAGGGTATGTATGTATATATAACCCTATGAGGCTCTAAACAGGTTTTGAAATGTTTAGGAAAAACCCAAAAACTTGATGGTTCACTTTCAATTCTGCATAATTTTCTTTTTTATTTAGAGGTCATGTTCTAGTTCAATCCCAATCATAATCAGTCAGCATAAGCCCCAGATAAGGGCTGTCTGACAGCTGGATATTAGAAGAAAGCTCTTCTTCATGCATGTTTTAAAAACTTCACTATTAATCTTGCCATGAAATCTCAGTTAAATGATTGTGGAATATTACATCAAAGTTATCTGGTGATCAGCAATGTGACTTATTTTCTGACAAGTACAACTCTGTCATTTTTATCTGATGGTCATCGCATCTTCACACAAAAATAGATCTCCTTTTTTCTTCTCTCCTTTTTTTCTCCCCAGCTTGACTACAGTGCAGATTTGTATTCTTGGCATTCTCATCCTGTTTTGATGAGTTTTAGGAAAGTCCAATTGTCATTTTGTCCCCAGAAGCAAAGCAAACACTGCCCTAAACTGATAACAACACAATTTAACTGCCCTATAAACAGTCATTTTAACTCCATGATATGTGGCTGCTGCTTCAACATTCAAGCTATGGAAATGACATCATTATCAGGCAATTCTAGATGATGAAAAATGGCCTACATTAGGGAACACTCTGAACCCAAGAAATCTTCAGCTATCAGTCATCGCCATTATAATGTACTTGCCTCTATCTGCAAATTTAGACCTATGATGAGGCTGAACTTGCAAGGGAAAGAAATACACTTTCCAGAGGATGTTTGTATAATTAAGCAGAAACACCACTGCATTTCTGAAGAGTATCTTCGCACAGAGGCGTACAAAAAGCCTGAAGGCTAAGAGGTTTCAGCCATGCAAGAAATGCAATAATCCCCATGGAACACGGTCTTAGAGATGCTCTGTGACTGTTAAAGAAGAAATTTTGGGTGATTTTTTTTCAGAATGAAATTTACTATTTTATGTCCAAATTCTCCTACAGCTTTTCTGTCTACTGTCAGCAGCAGTTTGTAGAAGTGTTGTACAGCAGAAGCGTTTTCCCTGCAGTAGATGTCATCCCAAAGGTAACACCAAAGCCTTGCAGAGTACAAGACCTCCCAAAACCAGAGCTGCAAAGGAAAGCACTCACAAATGCAGGACCTGCAAAGAGGCTTGCACGAGTCATGCTGAGATCACACGGCAAGACCCAACCTCTCAAAGAGCCACCATGCAGCAGGGAGGAGTGTAAAGCAAAAAGGGGATTTCAAACTGGACCCAAGAATTGGCTGACTCAGGAGATGCTGCATGGGTTTTGGGGAGAGAGGAGTGAGTGATTTCTGAGTAGCGAGAGCTAAGTGACGACAGAAAGCAACATCCTGAGTTTCAACAACCTGACTAAAACCACCAAACGGCTACCTGTGAGCTCATAGCTTCCCAGCTGTGCCTAGGTGGGACAGAGGAGGAGAAGTGTTAAGGAGCAAAAGTTGTCCTCAGAGCATTTCCCTGTCCCAGACAGGGAGTCCTGGAAAGACGGCCTGTTCTTGGAAGTTTTAAATCAGTTTCCCCACATTTGTAAGGAAGAAATTGGACTTTGAAAAACTGAGTAACTGAAGTTTCCATATATATTACAAAAATATTTTAACTATTGAATGTTTTAGGAAAAGGCAGAGCAAAGGATCCTGGTATCTGCTTGAGCAGTAATGGGCTGTCGTTTCCTTTGCCCTGTCCCCCACTGACAGGCTTGATTCTACAGCCATCTGCCCTGTGCCAGCTCTCCTTCTTCTATTATTTGCATGGGAGCAGGATCAAGTCTCCAGAGTGTACCATTCTATGACATTTAGCCTCCTGCGGAGACCAGGGAACCCTCTTGTCCTGAAAGCAATAGGAAGTTGTGTTAGCTCTTTTCTCCTTTGGGCTGCCTTTGCATCATGGGAAACAAATAAAAACTTGCAGCTCTGTGGTGTCTAGGTGTTGCACCTCAGGTAAAAAGAAAGACTTTCTTCCTCAGACGCTCTAGGGTTGGCTGTGAAGGAGAACAGTGAAAACTGAGTAATGAGATCCTGGAAGGCCATGATTAAAGCAGCTCTGGACACCATTTTTCAAGGTGGAAGGGTTCTAAGTCAAGAGATCACTTTCAAAATGAAAAGGGGAGAGAGACAACTTTTCCTCTTTACAAACATTACGTGAAATATTTTGTCAACATTTCTACAGTGTAAATAAAAAGTCATTACTGGTAGTCTTGTTTGGGTGCCAGAATAAAAGGTTTTCACTAACTGAAATGGACCCTCCTAAAAAAGGCGCCAATAACGTCTTATTAAAAAATCAAAGTGATGTAGATTTCAAAACAAGTGTGTTTCAAGTGCTTTCTTACAGAAATAATCTAGAAATTTCAAAATGTTTCTTCTTTCTACCCTCCTAATGGCTTGAATGGGACTGCTGTACACTCACAAAGCCCAGAGAAATCATCATTTTTCCACCATCCCCAGCTTCCAGAATCTTATCACATCTTCCTATGTTTTGTGTTCCTAAAGTCTTTTTATCCAAGGCAGGAAATTACAGGAGAATTGCAGTTGTCATTTGGGTTTTGCTTTGTTTTGTCTTTTTAAGAACATTTCACAAATGTTTTTTATCCCCATGTTTATTAAGAAAAGCTTGGAAATGTGACTCATAAAGACTCAGAAGCTGGCAGTTAAATAAAAGGAAATACAGATTTACAGCTCCATTATTCCAAAGCCAGTGCTACACATGGTAGGATGGGACAGGAGGAGGCTGACACGTGGTTTTTGCACATGGGGGCTCCAGCTGGGGCTCTGTTTCGCAGCCCAGGGCAGGGGCGAAGCATGTCCCACAGTCCTTGCCTAGGGTCAGCCTCAGGGCTTGGGGTCCCAAAGCTGAGAAGGGCCACAAACCTAGGGACCACAGCTGAGCCAAGCACTCCCAGAACAAACCCTTGCGTTTCTTTCTCCATGTTGCATTTTTCTCTACCATGAACACAAGCAGCATTTCTGCCCTGTGCTCAGAAAAGCAAAGATTTCTTCCTGCAGTCTTTAGTTGCTGAGCTTTAAAACAGACTTTCACCTGCTTCTCATAACTACTGCACTTAACAATCCTGTAACTTTACCACTGCAGAGTGAAGACACCACAGAGAGGGAGCCTAAGAAGCAGACAGGGGCTCAGATGCATGCCTGGTGAGGGGTAACTCAGGGCTGCTGGATATTGCTTGCTTCCACCCTTGGGCTATAGAGCGGACCTCTAGGAAAGATGGACTCCTGGAAAGTGCTTGCTTCTCTGTCGAAATCTCGGAGTTCCTAGTTGTGACAGTGCTTGGGAGAAAGACTAAAGGGGTGGCTCGTTGCAGGCCCAGGGAAGCCTTTCCCAGGGGCTTGGATCAGACTCAACACCAGAGCAGAAGTACCACATCTCTAGGTGTGGAGGTGAGAAGTCTTCTGATCGTTATGGTTTTCAGCAAAGATGAGTAAGAGATACCTGGACTGTAACACATAACTAGCATCCAGGAGCAAGGACTTACAGAGATTTGAATGCAAACAGAAAGAACTGACTGTCTAGCAAAAATACTGGGACAATAGAAAATGGTCAGAAAAGCATTCACCGGATTTCATAGAGAAGGAAGGGAAACCTCTTCAGCTGCATGGATTTAAATGATTGATGCAATTGCTTTCTCAACCTCTGACATGCTTTGACATTGCCATTGGAAGTCTAAAGCTCGAAAATCTTTCAAAGGTTAAAGATCTGAAAAGATATTGCTTCCTGGAAAGAAGGACTCTTTCTGTCAGTGCCTTTGGTAAGCCTGACCTTGTGCTTCTCACACAGAAAGGTGAACCTGTCCCTGTCTAACCAGAGATGGGTTTGGGCAGTGGGGTACACCCAGAACAACCACCCCCATGCTGCAGCTCACCACTTATTTCTCAGTCTGATGTTGAACAGAATCGGAAATTTTGCCAGGGCACAACTTGCTGATTCACCAGCTCCACTTAACGGCATCATGATGGGGGAGCTACTGGCCATGAAGAAGTGGCTTTGATAACATCTCTTAATCCCCACAGCTGGTGTTACCGCTCCAGGCTGCTCACTGCCCTCCACCTCTCCCACAGAGTGCCAGGCAGCTCACATGCCCCGTGCCTCTGGCACCAAGGGCAAACAGGTGTGTTAGAGCCGTCTGGGTACTGGGAAGGGAGAAGGCTCCCCTGTCACCTCACACCCAGTGCAGCTCATCTGAAGTGTCTCATCTCTCTCCTCTTTTCACTTTTCCTCTGTGCTGCTGAAGTTCCTAGGTAGGTACCAGAAGGAAGGCTCTGCAGGCTCTAAATGCTTTGCAGATTACTCAAATGCTTCACTTTTAAGGGCACTGCAAAACGGCAGGATGGATCCACACAGATCCACAGAGGGTTGTGCCCAAACACTTGAAAAGCAGATATTCCCTATCTTCTGTGAACAGAAATATGAAAACCATTGACCAGACCACTGACCACAATGGGGTTATGACGGTATCCACTAAGTAAAGAAGACCCACAACTCTCTGTTAAAAAGACCACAATTTCCTTCTCTGATTTATTCTCAGACCTCCTATTCCTAATAGCAACGATAATTCCTGTCCACAAGAATAACACCAGCTAATAGGTTTTGTGGCTGGGCTGTTCTGAAAGATAGTAAGAACAGCAGTATCTTGAATTTGCCACATCTTATCAATATTCTGAGGAAGCAAGGATCCCTTAACTATTAAAGTTATGTCAAGTGCAAGTGAGGGAAATAAAAACACAGCATAGATTTCTTCAGCGACAGGCAGAGAGCAAAGATTCAAAGCTTAAAACTCTTTGCACAATCTCTAAATGAGTCACAGAAATCTAAAATAACCAAGAAATCATATGAAAGCTTTTTTAAGTTTTAAAAAAATTATCAAATTAATCTGTAGGAAAGAATCTCAGGGAAATTATTCCAGGAAAGAACTTGTTCACTATGCATACAGCATTGTATGTCACATGGTCTAATTATAGGAATGAAAGCAACATAGGAATGAGATGGTCTTTTCAAGCCTGTAAGGAGTGTGAACAAAGAATATAATTACACATCTAGCCTGTTGATTAACCAATTACTAGTTAAAGCAGATTTAGTCTTTAAATTAATTTGGTTCTGAATTCTGGGGATTTTTGGGCTAAGATAAACAGTGTTTGAAGATTAATTATCCTTGTCTAAGATGAAGGAACTCATTTCAATTTTGTTAGCATGTCGAAAGACTCTGGCTGTTGCATGGGAGAGGGTAGACTGCAAATCTCAGCAGTATTGAACTGACTGATTAAAGTGAATTCTGAGACTCCTAATCACTCTAATCCTCACAGAGAGTGGTGATATTACACACTACATTGTGCCAGCCCAAATTAATATTTAAATGAAAAACAGACCAACACTTAGCAGAGGAGAAAGTGCACTATCTTCAAGGGACCAAAGGAAGTCCAGCCAAGGAGTTACAAACTCAACAGTGAGGAAAAGCTGGAGCATAGCTCTCCACGCACCTTTGCCTAAAGAACAGTACCAGGGAAAGTAAAGATGCCGTTGTGGCCCCTGCCATTTTTCTGTACAGTACCATTTTTCTGTATGCTACACACCACAGCATCCTGACTGAACTGTGTGGGAGTGGTAATAGGATATTTTATTTCTCTGTCAGTAGTCCAGCTATAGCCCCAGGCAAGCGTCTGGTAAAGAAAAGTCTTCACGTTTCAGTAGCTGTCCTGGAGTGTAGATAGATTTCCTCATCAGCGTGCCTAGCAAGGTACTCAGCTGCCTAAATTCCCCTGGCATAGAGGGGAGCACATACGCCATGCTGTTGGTAAGTGTCCCAGCCAGCACAGCCTGCTGCCCGCATGACAACCTCCCTGTCCCCCACCGGGCTTCTCCATTTAATGTTGCCAGTTTGCCTCCATCAGGGGTCAACCTTTGGCTTCATGCTGGGAGTGTGTTGGCAGAGAAAGATTTCCACAGCAAAAAGTAGCCCAAACCCTAATCTAAAGGCAAGTTTCATGTATAGGTGGGTAAATACAGTCAGCAAAGGATACTTTTTGGGAAGTGCCCATACTGGAGAGCACAGTTGTACCAACTGCCTGCTGAGCACCCACTCTTTACCAAAACAAACCCTCAGTATCACTAGACCTTGGTGAAATCCAGTAAGACTATGCCTTATGGCCACATTCCTTAGGCAGTATATTTCCACTGAAGTCAGTATAAGGCAGTTTAGAAAAAGAAGCAGGAGGCACAAACTGTATTTTTGAAAGTCAAGATCCCACAAGAGGTCTGGACCTCCTTGAGCTAGGTGCTGTAACAGCACGGATCTAGACAGCCTGTACCTCAGAGAACATGGCAAAATAGATGCAAGATTGCAGAAAATGATGAAATAGATGAAAGGCTGCAGATTGCCTGCAGAACGAGGCAGGTCAGATGGGGTTGCCAGTGTCTGGAGAAGCAAAGCAGATGTTGAAAAAGCTCAGAAAAATGCTCAGGAAAGCATTTTCCCTCCTTTTGACCAGGGAAAAAGCATCAGTCACTGCCACTGAACAATGTCCTGGGCTTCCAGTTCAGGATGGGCCTGATTTGCACGTTTCCTTCCACATGACAGCAAGTGGCTATGAGGCACGAAGAGCTGTGATGAGGAGGGAGCTGTGAGCCCCAGCTAGCAGCTCCACAGGTAAAATAGCTGCCCTCAAGCAGAGTGCACTGCTCCTCTCAGCATGGTTTCTGGGTGAATGGGGTTGGGGGAATAATGACAACTACTTCTGCTCGTAAGGCATTCACTGTGGAGGGTCCAGACCATTACCTGGAGTAAACAGTGAGATATTTGCAACTCCAGTTTCTTCCTCTCAAAACCCTTTCCTTGAAACATCTGGTGCTTCCAAGGCCAGTGCAACTAATAACCAGCAAGCCGGGTATCCTGCAGCTTGAACTGACACCGGGTGTAAGGAAACTGGGAGCCTTGAATTTATTCCCATTAAGGTTGACATTGCCCTTCAGCTGCTAGAAGATTAATGATGTTTAGGCTTCTGAGTGTGTGTGTGTGTGTGTATGTCTGAGAGAATGAGAAACAGACAGATAGACTATAAAGACACAAGAAATATCTGGTGTGCAAGCTTGTGGAATCTTATGTCTTTTTCATATGAGGGGTGACTTAAATGTACCCTTGGCTAAAATTATTGATTTTTATAATATTACTATTTTATTACTTCAATTTCTGACTAGGAGTCCAGGCTTGGAGTAAAACTCATTTTGCTAGGTGCTGAACAAACACATAGCTGTAAGGGTTGGTGATCCTAATTTCCAAATGGAGGCAATGCACTGGCTTACCACATTGGTGATCCTAATTTCCAAATGGAGGCAATGCACTGGCTTACCCCCAGCTCCAGACCCCCAAGGTAGCTGCCTTTCAGTCATGCAGACATGGCACAGATACGAGGTTTGTTATGGTCTGCAGGTGAAAGCCCAGTTGAGCTGCAGAATGGCAGAGATCTGGGTCTTCACATATGAGAACATCTTCAAAAATAGGATTCCAGGCAACTGCTGTTGCATGCACCCTGACAGTGTGGTGTTTGACAGTTTCCTAGCACGAAGACTGTAGGGGCAGCAAATGTATGATGCAGGTATCATTTACACTCGGGGAATTTATCATTTTTAAACAAAACCTGTCCCTGTGGGCTCAAAACCTTGGATCCTTAGCATTGAACTAAGCAAATATCCATATGCAAATAATTTTCACATGTAGAGGAGCCAGCTTCCCCACACACACACCCCTTCCTCTCCTCTCTTGAGTCACACTCTCACAGCCCTTCTCGTGCTCACTCTCTCCCACACGGCTCAGCCAATGGTAGGGAAAATTAATCTCCTGCCTTTCCAGAAGCCCCTCTGCAAGCTGCAGGACCCACAAGCCCTAGTTTCCAGGGGTGGACATCCTGCAGGAAAGCCTCAGCTGCCCCTTTTCCTTCCGATTTTAAGTCCCTTTCAAAATCTCCCACACCACTTTCAGTCCCCATCAGTGCCCCGTCTCCAGCTGGGCTGGTAGAAACTCACCCTGAGGCTGGGTTTGGGGTAGGCACATGTGGCCAGTAGCTGTGCACCTGATGCTTACAGCAAGCACAAGGAAAAGGGATAACCAGGGCAGGAGAAGAATTGGCTGGATGAGAGGTATGGCGGGGGGGTGCTGTGCCACACTCCCCACCTTTCCTGCCGAGCCACAGTTTGGAGGGCTTGCTGCAGCTTGAGCCATGGGGAAGCCAGGTCTACAACACACCTCCAGCAGACCCTCACTGAGCCGGGGTGAACAGGGCTTGCAGTTTGGGCACATTTGCACAGGAAAAGTAAAGTTGTTCATCCTGGTTGTCTGCACCCTCATTCTAGAGTACACAACACAAAAGTATTGTCAGGTTTTGCATATATATGTACCCAGTTGTGTATGGATTAAAAAAACCCCATATTTTCCACTGCCCTCACCTTCAGAAACGACAGTGGTTTGGATTAAATGTAAGTAAAACAGCAGTTTGAGCCTTGAATCACTTGTTTCAGCCCTTGCACCTCTCAGGAGTTTCACAGGACCGGCAGCACGACACCTAACGGGGAATGGGCAGGCCGTGGGTGCCCTGACAGGGTGTTGGAGCACTTGATCACCAGGTGGTGGCTTTGGATGGGTGAAGCCTGAGCACCCCTGCCGCGGTGACATCCAAGGGCTGGCTGCTGTAGCCGCCCACCCCTCACAGGCAGAAACCTCCCCAGCCCACAGCAGCACTGGACAGCACAGTTTTCCCTCAGCTGAAGCCATCCAGAGCACTTATTTGATCACTGATGTGCTGGTGAGAGCCACCGTGCCATCAGTGGCCCCAGTCTGTGCCAGGGCCTCAGAAGCATATGTTTCTCCTTGGTGCTGTACATCAGGGTTGAACCAGCAAGCTGCTTGCACCGCAGCATCCTGCAGCTTGGGTAGGTTCAACTCCTCTGAGCACCCACCAGAAATGTGAAATGAAAACGTAGCTTGTTAGAGCGTGGCTGCAGGACTGGGAACAGGTCATGCTAAGTGAGAACAAAGGGGTGCCCAAGGGCATCTTGGATTGCTTCTGTCACCGAATCCTGCCTGCCCAGAACATGGGGTCTCAGGAGGAATGTGCTCCACTCTGTGCTGGCACTGCTTCCCACAGCATCACCATCTGTAGCTACAGCTGGGATTTTACTTTTTCTGCAGAGCTGGGCGCAGGTGAGTCACACCACAAAACAATGGAGGAGTGAGAGGCCAGGCCACTGTTTGGCTATGCCCAGGTATATCCAGGAGGTCTCCACTCCTTTCAGGGACCTTCCCCAGCAGTCAGAAGCCACCGTTTTTGTGGTCTGCAATAGGGAATAGGCAACCACCCCACAGGCAGACCCTTTCTGGGGGCCACTGGGTACACACGGTGTCCAGGAGTGAATCACTCTCATCTCAGGAGGCAGAAACTGGAAGCCACTGGGACAGTGACAGCAACAGAGAGAGACACTGCAGCATGCCAAATTTCCAGAGGCTCTGCATGCAATGACACAGACGTCCCTGACTGCTGTGCGGTGGCCTCTGAGGGGCTTTGCTCCCTGGAAGGGGAAGGCAGGTGGGTTGCTGTGCCACTGTTGACATTAAGTCATGTTCAGGCACTGCACAGGAGCAAGACAGGCTCTCTGCAGCTTGGAAGGAGGAAGGATCTCCTGACCAAGCATACCCCAAGGTCTCCACCACCCCCTTGTCACCCTCCACATCACAGTGGGTGTGTGGAGCAGCAGGGAACAGCCCGTTCCTGCACCCCAGCAATCCTCCACCCTTCTAAGAGTATATCTATGCCACCATGTTACTCCACAGCTGGCTTGCTCTTAAGACCGTCCAGAGAGCTAAGAGGTCTGAAAGGAAGTAACCCAGGCACAGGGTGGGGAGGGGCCCAAATCTGAACCTCAGTGCTACAGGCAGCAGGGAGACAGCCGGTTCCAAGCTCATGGCACAGCACCATCAGCTGCATGCTGATGTCAACTAAAGAAAGACAGTAGAGATTTCACCTGCAGGATGATCACACTGCAAGCACCTGGAGGTGGGTCGCAAGGTGCCGTCAAAATTATGGTAGAGGAAGTTCTGAGTTCCCAGGGAGCAAACAAGACAGGAGTCACTTTCCTTCCTCTCTCAGTTGTGTACAGTACATGCATTACACAACTTCTACTTTAGTCAACAGGATAAGACCTACCAAGACATTTAGGTACTAACTTCCTACTGAGTTCAATGACACATTGGATATGCAAACAAGGAAGAACTTGACTCCCGGTTTCCCTTTTATAACTGACTTTTAGCTTTGCACATTCTCATTCCAATGTTATTCCATTTGCTTTGGCCTCATGTCACTGCAGATATTATGAATAAAGACTCAGAGGAAGAATAACACTTGGGTACACTCAGCCAGTTGTGTAGTTCTCCCACACAGGCACACAAGTACTTCATAGGTAATCAGTTGCAACACTGTAGGGTGAAACCCAGCCCTGGATCATCTTAGGGCTACATGTGATAGCCAGAGATGATTAAATTAGCCAACGCTTTTTAAAAATCCATCCATACATGCTTGACATTGAATGGCTGCTGAAGACCACTGGCTGTCTATTCAGTGTGCAAAGCAATATTCTTTGTAATTCCTTCTCAATTTATTGCTTTTAATGTTATAGAGACCTATTGTTCTCTCACTGTGGGATAGGGTCAGAAGGGAGGAGCTGATGAGTTCTCGCTCTGCCCTTCAGAATTGGGAATATCTCTCTCAAATGATTTTTAACTCCACTCCTTGCTTATCTAGGAATAAGCTTCTCTGGCCATGGTTCTTGCAATTGTTAGTCCTAAAGGATATTTTTAAGCAGACCAGTTTTTTCCTTAGTAAATCTCACTGTACCTTTAAATCAGGACTGAGAGGCTCCCAGGTCTTATGCTCCTCAAAGTGGAGATAAGAGATTCAAGCATGGGCAACCTTTGAGATGCAGAATTGAGAAGTGCTGGAGGCACAGTAAATGTTCAGGTAGACCAGCAGGATGGCGTAACTGCTGTCCTCCAGGCAGTACTGCCACAAGAGCAAGGCCACGTGGCACATCTGCAGCACTGGCACTGCAGAGGCCCCGTGTACCTTGAAGCAAGTTTTGGCAACAGAGGTGCCAGGGATGCCACTGCTCTGCTCTTCCTGGGCTAACTTACCCAAGGCTAGGCAGTTCACTGCACTAGCACTCCACTGCGCCGGGGATATATTATTTTCCATCATCTGCTAGAACGACAGAGATTACCCTCCACAAAGTAACAGGCCATAACAGGAGGCAAGCTTCTCCCATCGTACCACACCAACGCTGTTGAAAGTCCCAGGGGACATTCACAAAGCCAAGCCACTTCTGCACTAGGTGAGATGCTTTGCTTAGTACTGTGTAACATAGCTGTTGAGATTAATTAGGTGCACAAAGCAACGGACTCGCAGCTGACAGCAGGCCGTCAGGGTACAAGCACTACGCTGGCTGCACAGAAATAGACTTCTGGGAGAGAAGACAGATGGCCAGGTCTGTGTGGCAGCACGCTTTTGGCTGGAGTGGCAGCAGTAGCTGCAAAGACACAGGACACCGTAGCTGCAGCAGTACCAGTGGATACGCAAGGCCCCTGGGCATCTGGGCTGGTTCATACTGTACAAACACGGTTTTGTTACATCCTTACTCCCTCTGCACTGATTAGGAGCTGTCCAACCCATTGCACTCAATTTGTAGTTGTAGATATATTGTGATCTTGGTCCCATGTTTCTCTTTCCTTGACTCTGACCAAAATTAGCCCTATGTGGCTGACAGCAGCAGCTACGCTGTTTTCTGCATGGTTTCAGGACAACCGACATGGGGCAGTTTCATAATGTGGCTGGGTACTGGCTGCCGTGGTCTCAAATCATGCAATGCCGCCTTTGCCAATGTAATCCTGGTTGTTGAGTTCAAGTCATCTGGGACAAGCTGAGCAGGTACCTAAGTATGCATAAAGGCAAATGGGAAAAGACAAAATCAGTTACAAATGCTCCAGTCCTTATACAAATATCAGTCTTCAGGGCACTTTTATTACTCAGGTCTGGAAGTATGAGAGCTTCCATGTTAGAAAGGAGGTTAAATGACTTGCCCCAACAGGCACATATAGCAGAGGTAAGGTCAGGATTAGAAAGCCCAGTCCCCATCTCACCGGCCCACCAGCAGGCCAGTAGGCCATACTGACACTATAATTATACATTCCCCTTTTGCCCTTAGAGCTTTTTGCTAAAGCAAGATAATTAAGCTCTCCTTCTGGCTATCCTCTTTTAATGAAATGGTGCACGTAACACAGCTTGGTATTTATTAACGATAATGAGTTTTTAAAACAACTTCAGGCAGCAACTCACCTTTCACTTCTGTGGTTGCGGTGCATGTCCAGCATCATTCCCACTCTAATGATGCCACGCATCTTTGGTCAGCCTCCTTTAGAAGGCAGTCTGCAATATAAAATGCAGCAGACTCCATTTGCAGTCAGGTCATTCTGAATGAAAAGCAGGTCCAGGCTTGAACTAACAGTAGCAGATGCCAGCTTCCCCCTCTCTTTGGGGTGCTGATGGTGGTTTATTAATTTTTAGAACAAGGTCACAAGTTTATTTGCCTGCTGAATCCCAGTTAGCGACCTCGCATCTTGTAGGCAAGTAAACACAAGCCTTCAGTATCTGATACTCCCAATGTTTCTTAACACAGCGAAGCAAAAATGTAAACCTCAAATTTATAAGAGCCAGCTGAGGTTACATATTAATACCTTGGTTGCTCAAGCTGAGATGGTTTGATTAGTACAGACCAGCTCTCTGTCACAGAGACCGTGGCAGGCAAAATCATGCTGGTGTCTGCCTGCCATGGTGGAGGGCTGCAGTGCATGAACTACCTCACCAGTCATTTTCTAAAGATTATGGTTTCCGGTACAAATATTCTTGAAGTGACTGCTGCTTGGGATAAATCCTTGGGAATGTCTCCGTGGGCTGATGTGAGAGGCTGCAATATGGTTCTCCTTTCCTGGGAGAACAGGTTCTGTCCAGAGAACCCTGCCCTGACTGGGATGGGAACTTCTGAAAAGTCCCAGGTCCCAGGCCAACAACTGGATGCACAGCCCAGATCAGGGCTGGTGCTGGAGAACAGGAGGTATTTTGAAAGCATGTGAGGTCTGACTCCAGCGATATGACATTTGTGAGATGAAGATACAGCGGAGGGGTAAACACTGCGACGTTACAGCTGCAGGGTGATGTGGCTGCACAGGCAGCCAAGGCCAAATCCTGCCCTCCATGGGCTGCTGCTATCCCCTCCAACACCAGGAACCACCACAGCTTTCCTCCAGCTGCACACTCAGACATCTGGCTTTGTTCTGCTGCCACAAGGCAGAGCCATCTGATGGCAGCAGCTCCTGCCCTCTCTCCCACAGAATACATGAAGGGTGCAGGGCCACAGACCCAAAGGCAGCTGCAATCCTGAGAATCACCGTGGTCTTGTTGCTGCAAACCATGTGCAGGCCAAGTGGACAGTGAGACCCTCCAGGATATCCCACCACTTCAGCAGGGGCTGGGGTCAGCACAGGCACAGGGCCCCGGCATGCTTGTTCGAAGATGCTCTGCTTGGAAACAAACGCCGCAGCAGCTCCCAGCGCACTGGTCCTGCTGGCTCATGCACCACAGGAGCACTGAGCAGCAGGCGAGTCCTGCTGCTCTGACAGCACAGTTATTAATAAAGGACAGGAAAACTAACAGGGATGGTTTATAAACTGCATGGTCCCAAATCTGGCTCACCTCACTCAGGGGAGCAACTCCACCAAGGACTGAGGAGTTGCACTGGCTGAAGCCCAAGCTGAGCTTAGCACAAATACTGCTTAACTTTTCCGTGAGACATCAGTGAGTCTAATAAATCCCTGCCTAACACCTTCATTAAGCGGGATTTACTGTAATATGCTATATACGCTTTATGCCTCACCTGCATAAACAGCCATATTAATGCTATAAATTACAGGGTTCATATTAACATATTGCAGGCACCTCAACCAAGGTGAAATGCTTAATGGCTTTCAGTAACCACCCAAATTGCAAGAAAGTGTGGAACAAGAGAGAAGCTTCTCTGGTAACTGAGAGACTGCATGAGTGCTGTAAGCCTTACAAAATTATTCTTCTAAAAAAATAAATAAAGTAAAAAAATCGAAACCCCCAAAGTTTTGCATATTGCAGTGTTAGTGCTGGACTTCAAGGTTTTTGAACGGAAATTGGCTCTGCTTTGTGAGATATGCATTACATCATAGTCTTCTTTTAGGGCATTATGTCAAAAAAAACTCGGCTTGGCCCAGCATTAGCGATTTTTGCAGGCCTACTGCAGTGTTCCCAAAGCACTGCTGGGAACCACAGATTGAAATCTGAAACGTTTATCTTTTACAAAGCTGAAAAAGAGGAAAGATGTTAACATCAGGCATCACTGACTTCCTTAACCCTCTCCCAACTCTGCTTCTTACTGGGGCTTGGTTTTGAAGTCTTTGAACATGCTGCACAAATGAGGCAACCTTCTAAAACTCACGTTAGAGGGGGCATAATACAGTGCTTCTTCCCACTCTCCGAGAATTGCCCTTGCAGCTGCCTGAATAACACCTCCCCGGTCTTTACAAGATGTCACCATGAATCAGATTGTACCTACGTACACTGACAAGCTATATTCCAGAGACACAGCTACAACATATATTAAGAATAAAAGGGGAAGGCAGTGAAAAGCTTTATGTGACTTAACTCTTATTAAAATTTTATGTAGTATCGAGCAACCCTGATGTTCTGTTTTTCAGCACGTACAGAGATCATGCACACCTGGACGGATCCTTACATCCTGATCCTTCTGAGGCCACAAAAGCAGAATTCCAGGAGGCTTATGCTAGAGAGCAATTTTTATGCAGGCAACTGAGCAGATATTATCTCTTCTGACTTCAACCATGAAATTAGAAGCCCATTTCGTCTCACTGCATCCAGGGCAGGATTAGAGGCTGTGTCATAGAGGGAACAGACAGGTGCTTTCAGGATAAAGCAAGGATATTCCCAAAACCACAGAGAATCCCAACACCTCTCTCTCCACAAAAGCACAATCATAAAAAGGGGCTGTGAATGCTAAGAGGAAATGGAAAACATTCAACCGTGACTAAATTACAGTTGTGTCTCTTGTTATAAACTAACACCATTCATTGGAGGACTTTAATTTCTCTGCCCCATTTTTTACTTACGCTGTGTGTTTTGGTGGGTTGTCACATTTGGGTGCTTTAAGGCTCTCTGCTACAGCTGTGGCATATTCTCTAGAAAGATTGCAACGGCAACTGTTTCCATCACAAAGGAATGATTAGAGGCATAACAAGAACTCAGGAGGCAGGACTTCATTTAATCCTGCCAGAGATATCTCTCTCCCACTTGGACTGAGAGCTTTTCCTTCCCTTCTTTTCCTTTCGGATTGTAGAGCCTGAGTAACAAAGCATTAGGAAGAACAGGTCCTCCCATGTACTAGGCATCTGCTGTTCCCATCTCCATCTTTGCAAGATGACTTTTCTGCTCCTAGCCCTCTACTTTCACAGGCTGAAGTTTTATGATTTGGGGGCCAAGTGTTTTTAATACTTAATATTCCCAAAGTGATGCATGTGGCAAGTCCCCATCCTGCTACACTTTGCTTTTGTGACAAGGTTTTGCAGGTAACGCCTCAGTAAACTGCTACTCAACAAGAGTGAAAATCTGGCTTGTCTTGTTAAAGAACTGGACATGAGAGGTGGAAAGAGTAGGTTTCTAGATATTTTCACCAAAGTATACTCATGGGCTTTTTGACAACAGTCCTTTCACCCAGAAAAAGTGATGATGCGCCATAATACCTCACCCAAGGAAAAGGTGCATGTCCTGACAAGACAGTGAGTTACCCACCACCTGAGGTGTCAACAAGGCAGCCCATGGACAGGTGGGCTTACTGGCTGCTGAGCCCTTTGAAAGGTCAGGCACTAGCATTGTATATAACCATGTGGGATGGTACTTTATGGGTCCTGCGTGGCTCGAGACTTCAGGCCACAATTCACCAGCAGAGGAGAATATATTGATCTTGAAATTGATAGATGCTTTAGTTAAGGTATCACAGCAAAATGCACTTAAAATTCAGAGCAAGTAAATACAAATACTTTTGCTCTGCACTCCAACAACTAGTAAAAGTGCAGCCATGGCGTTATAAAATAACAGGATCAAACTCTGCTCCTAACCAGTGTAGCATAAATCTGCATTATACCTTGGACTCTAGTCTAGCTATTTTAGTCTTACACAGGTTTAAACAAGAACATAATTTGGCCAATGGTGCCAAGCAATGGATTAATACCAGACCGAGCTTATTAGGGAGGATTCATGTGGGTTTCAGGCATCCTCCAGGCTGTGCAAAGAAGCCCTCTTCCAGCAGAAGGTGTGGATGATGGCTGGTGCAGGATGGCATCACCCAAGCAGGAAAACAGCACCTGTGTGCTGGGGAGACACAGGAAGGAAGGGATGCTCTAACCCACAGCTTCCCTGCAGGTGGAGGTCCCCACCAGGCCTCTGTTCCTCTCCCCAGCAGTTCTCTCTGCCCCCACATGCCCTTCAGGAGGGTGCAGGTCTGGTCCCACACTCCACGGACCCCTATGCCTTTCCCTCCCTGGCTGCATGTGCCAGCAACATTCTGCAGTACATGCCTCCCCTCGCCTGGGGCTTTCCCCTTGCCAGCACCCTGTCAAATGCCTGGGTGCTCAGGAGTCCTCGCCAGTACCCAGCCCAAGGCAATGCACAAGCTCAGTAGTGACTTCCTGCAGTCAGGGGCGGAGGGCTGCAGACCCTGCTTGCATCTGGGGAGCAGGCCTGGCATAAGTAACTCTCCACTGTGGCAAGAGAGACAGCGAGGCCAAAGGTGAGCCATACCACCTCCTGACACAGCTAATAAAGCTCCCCGCCTTAAACATTCATTTGCCTTTTGTCTTTTCACACCCACATCCTCAAACATAATTTACAGAGGGAATCTTTTGATTTTAATTAACTTTAAATTTTTTTCTTCCCCCCCAGTGGCATGAAATTATCAGCCTATGCCTGATTCCCTGCTGCATGGCTCTGGTTTTACAGCTGTGTAGCTCAACTGATTTTATACTTCCCTGAGTTACGAGCTCACTGGCGAATTTATGTCAGGAGAAAACACCAGCCTGCCACGGCCCCAGTGAGAGAACCTTAACTCGTGGGGCTGCAGCTCACAGTTTTAACTCTAGATTAGATGGAGAAGGAGTCTTTTTATCAATGAGTGAGTCTCTTAAATAGCTGCTTTTGAAAGAATTGGGTCAAACTTGGTAAGTTTCCAAGGGAAAAATGGCAAAAGTGTATCAAAGTTCAAGATTTTTGTGGGTTTTGACACCTGGAAATTTGTTTTAGAAATGCTGCACCATTTTCTTTGACGCTGAAGAACAGAACTTTTCTACTCCTTATTCTGAAACACTGTTCTCCACTTCAAAATAGATCCTGGTCCCCTTCATAAAATGGAAACAAGGTTTTGGAGATTATTAAGCAATGGAAAAATGAAACTGAAACATCTTTAGTGGGTCAGCCAGCATTTGGCCATTATTTCAATGAAATTCTTCAAGCTTTCTTATTTTTTATTTGGTAGTTTTCCCATAATCTTTGGTTTTGGTTATCCACACAATTACAAAGCCTGTTTCTCACTCAGCTGTACTGCACAATTGAGCAAACAGGCGTTGGTTCAGCACATGCACTCTGGGCTGAAAATGACAAAAGCCCAAATCCTCACAGCAGACACTTGAACTTGCCCTTTACCCCAGAGTGCTATTGATTATCAGACCATGGACACAGAAATCCCTTTTTGATATACCCACAGCTTCTGGCTTCCCATGCATCCTCATGAACACACCTTATCCCAGTTAAGACATGGATCCTGAGGAACCTGCATGTTCATAGTCTTGCAGATAATCAGGCAGAACTGTCTCTGACTGTTAGGCTGTTCTCACCTAGTGAACATACATACATTGGCCAATTCTTTAAATTTTCTGTTATGGCACCCCATTGCTGTCTAGTTTCTACATCCACTGCCTTAAGGTTTCTCCTTTTCACACATTAATTTGTTTTCAAAGAAAGCAATTTATAAAGAAAATTCATTCTCCATGTAGTTAACCCTGATTCTTTAGGGGAACCATGTAAAGTCACTGTCATTTACGGGGAACACTTGCCTTGTACCTTCTTCATGTGAGAATCAGTATGGGTCTGACTCAACGCTCGCTGCAGCCTTTTCATCAGCCTCGGCCAGCTTTGCATTCAGCCTGTCTTGAAGAGCAGGCTCTCGTCTGCTCTGCTAGAGCGTTACTGGACATGAGAGTTTTGGGAGAGGGCTCTTTTTTGGTGAGGTTTCTTGACTCTCAGTGAGGGTGATATTAAGCTGGCTGTATGTGAGAAAAAGGACAAATTTTTAAGTGTACCTGTAATGGACTATATTTGTCACTCATTTTATAGCCTTGTAAGTTAAAGACTTCTAACTTTCAGACTACTGAGAGAAATTCACTCCAACTGAACACTTAATACAGCCCAGTCATCCAGACAGAGTTTTTAGACTGCTGTACATGGCTCTGAGTGGCACCGCTCCTTGCTCGGCACGATGTGAGCATCTAGACAAGGATGTGCTGGTATTTCTGTGGCCATCCTGGAGATGAAAGTTGCTGCGATATTGTATTTCACTGTAGTAGTTACTGCTAAGTAGCCATGTGCTCCTTGTTGCATCAGTCTGCCATTGGCATGGGGTGGGCAGCCAGGACTGAAGGAGGAGATGAATTTGGGTGAGGCCTGGAGGGACAGCACCTGGGAGCTAGTGATGCAAGGCCTTGCTCTTCATTAGAAACTCATTAACACACAATCAGAAATAGCCGGCTGTGGTCAGCAGCAAAACATGGGAAATACCATCCACTTCTCCCTGTCTGGATTACAGGGAATTGCAAGCAGCTGTTGGGTCATACCACAAGTAGGTGCAAACAGGGACAGGCTCACACCTGAGAGAGAGAAGGGTTCAGGGCATCCTCGTGATGTGCAAAAATAGCTACCAAAGCACAGTGATATTTAGACTCTGTCACTGCCAGTAAAGCTCTGAGCTCAGTGGACAGCCAGTATTTCATGTGCACAGTCTTCTTGGGGCTGCAACCAGGGGCAGGAAAAAGGGAGCAATAGGAGTTTGCCAGATTTGAAGCAGGTGCTGAGGCTTTGGGGTGATACGTCAATTTTTGAAGCGCTGCCTGGGGCCGCCTTGCCCCGGTGCCCAGGTCTCATGCTGCTGCCGCAGAGGCTGTTGAAATGTCAGGAGGTCAGGCACTCCGTGCATTTCCCCGAGGCTCCAAGAGGTCCAGGATTGCTCTTTTGCCCTCCCCAGGCACACAGAGAGATGAATTTCAAAGATGGTGGAGGGATCAAAATACCATGTTATGGCTTTTGTCCTTGCTTGCTGGCTGAATTGTCTTCTCCCCCCAACCATTGTTGCAAAGGCTGAGAGGTGCCCTCTGATTTCTCTTCCTCTTCACAGCTGACAACCTGTCTGTCCTTGCTTTGGCACCTCTCAAAAAGGAGAGGCTCCAGGAATATATCTGAATCACAGAGATGGAGGAGAGTCAGCTGGGTGCCACAGCACGGGGACAGGCCTTGTGGAAAGGAACGCCACCTCAGCCATGGAGGAAATGATGATCAAGGCCAGGCTCTATCAGTCAATACATGCAAAAGCCATGTGTAGCAGTTGCTGGAGATTTGCAGCTCTTCCCTGAGAATGGGCAGCAGCTGTTGAAGTAGTTAGTATCAAGGGAAGGGGTTTTCCCTCATCTTCCCCTCTGTCTGTGTGCTCGGTGGCCATAGTGCATCTCCCCAGCAGAGCTGCAGGCTGGCTGTATGGGAGCAGAGTAAGCTTGGCTGGCAGTTTTAAAAACCAACTCAGTGAGGTCAAAAGATCATTTTTCTCCTTTGACATTTTCAACTGCTTAGTTGCTTCATTATCTGTTAGCAGAATATCTCCCTATAAGCACCAGCAATTTCACCCATTAGCAATTAGTGACAACAGTTATTCCACTGAACTTTGTGCAGCTGAATAATAGATTAATACCCATCTCTCTGCATATGACTACATGGGGCAGATTCCCAGCTGGAGCAGGCTGACTTAGCATTATTCACATTAACATTTTACTTTCATATTTAAAAACCAATTTGAAAAGGATGTATCTTTTCTTCTTTTTTTTCTTTTTTTTTTTTTTAAGAAGAATGACTTTATTTCCCCCGTTTGGGTATTCTAGCAACCACACGCCTCTTTTGTCATGCAAATAATTTCAGTAGTGATCCAGTGAACAGATAAATTTCTGCCTTGCCCATAATCTGGCTATTGATATACACATTTTTAGAAACAGCAGCCAGTAGAAATCCCCTGAAATATGCAGGACTAGAGTGAGCTCTAATGAAACCACCTTCACATCATGTCTTCCAGCTCTGAAATATCACAAAAATTTTAAAGAACTTCTAATGGAGTTAAATCACAAGCAATAACTACACTGGACCATTAAAACTTGCCAATGGAAAATTCCTAACACCAATGTGATATTGTAATTAGATCCATTTCATCATCTACAGGCAAAATACCCACGTCCTTCCAGAAACTAAGCAATCAGGTCCTGTCTTCTAAAGACTTTGCGATAGAGCCTATTAAGTGTTTATCAGGTCGGAGTTCCTGTGTAAAGAATAGTAGAAGGCTAAAAAGAAGGGTTGATACAGACTTCAAAAGAAAAGAAGGATTCTTTAGAAACATTTACAGAAAAAAAAAAATAGAGAAGCCACTTTCTCTGGGTTTTCCCTTGCAGTTTTGATGAGGCATTTATAATCACGTCCCCAGGAACAAATCTGCTACTTTAAGACTTTCAACTTCATGCAAGCATGGATGGATTCCCTCAGTAATGGTCAAGGCTTCCTTTCCTAAGAACTGCTCCCTTGTTACAGGAACATTGCCCTTTTCTTTTTTCTTTCCTTATTTAAAAAAAAAAAAAAAAAAAAGGATCCTTAGCGCTGCAGAGAGCTGCGTGTGATTTTGATTAAAGTCAGGAGCTAGAGAGGTCACCCGCATCTGTGTTTATGTCTGTGATTACAGAGCAGCTCCTTGCTGCCGTCAGCCACTGGGCAGCATGGGTGAGACAGAAACTGACGGGTGGGTGTGTGGTTCCAGCGGGGAAACATGAGATAACCGATCTCATGTCCCACTGCCTGGGCGCAGCCTGAGACCCTTCTGCCGCTAGCTGACCCCACTCATCGTGCCCGGGCCTCTGAGGGCGGCCGCTGCCTACCCGACACCTGTAAGACATTCTACCCCCGCGCCACCTGGGACGAGGAGGACACACGTGCCCAGCTGCTCTGCGTGGACCCTGTGTGGCTCCCAGGGCTCTGGGCACCTGCCTCCACCCTACGCCATCCCACCACGCTGCCTGGGCCATGCCACCTCTGAGGCTAGTGGAGATGATGAAGGCAAACGGACACTTTACTGCTAAATTTAGGTGGGAACAGAAGTTGACCTGATATTGTCCACCGCCCCCTCCAGGAGGTGCCTAGCAGGAGGGACCAGATGGCTCGGTGGGATAGGTGGTGACCTGGCAGGAGCGCACCTGGCTGGCCCCCAGCCCCAGGCATCCTGGCACATACCAAGGCACCCACGTTTTGCAGGGTCTTCCTTTCTGAGCGTGGTTCAGCCACATCTAAACAGGACGTTCACACTATTAATAGTCACACACTGGAGGGTATTTATTTACAGGCAGCCTGTATTATTTTAACCCTTAGTGCTGGGAGTCTTGGTGTGCCCTGCCTCTCCTCAGTGTTAGCACCAAGGTAGGTGTAATGTGGATATAACACGGAAGCAAACAACACTCTTGCATGGATGAAAACTTTCAACAGGAAGTGTCTTCACTCAGAAGCAAAGCGTGGTGTGTGCACATGGTGGCTGCCTGTATTTCTAAGGGAAGTCACCGATTCCAGAGGGATGTGCAAGGTCATGCACAGAAATTGTGAAAAGCAGCTCCTGGAAGAAGCACTTGACTGCAGAAACAGGCCTGCTACAGCCAGGATGGAAGGAGGGAGAAGAACATATGCTCTCCTTGAAGCCAGGGAGAGATTGGAGAGGCAGAACATGGTTATTTGGGAATTTGGCCCTCTGGGAACCGGGCAGCTTGGAGGTGGTAAACTGTTTGCTCCGACACTGACTATTCTCTTATCTCAGAGACACCCATGGGATACAGGCAAAAAGCAAGCAGCTCTCAACGAGTGCCACCTAGATCAGCATCATGCACAGCATCTCAGACACATCACTGACAGCTACTGAGAACAGGCCAAGAACTCTGCAGCAGTCATTTACTGATGACCATCAGGAGCTCACCTGCTGAGCTCTTTGAAGGCCAAGAGGACCTCCCTCCCCCTCAAGTCTAGTGGTCAGCGATGTCCGCTCCTCACCTGGAGCAGATGCATTTGGGTTTGGTTCTCTCCAGTATAAACTCCAGTGGAACACCAGAATAAAGTGAAATGGCAAATTAAGCCTCTAATATGAAAAGTTTAGGGTGGTGAAGTGGTGGAGGTAAACTGAACACACTGAGCCTGTTTGTGTTGGCCATTCCACACGGGAGAATGAAGGCACCTGCAGACATAGAATCATAGAATCATAGAATCATAGAATGGTTAGGGTTGGAAGGGACCTTAAAGATCATCTAGTTCCACCCCCCCTGCCATGGGCAGGGACACCTTGCACTAGACCAGGTTGCTCAAAGTCACATCCAGCCTGGCCTTGAACACTTCCAGGGATGAGGCATCCACAACATCTCTGGGCAACCTGTTCCAGTGCCTCACCACCCTCTCTGTGAAGAATTTCTTCCTGACATCTAATCTAAACCTCCCTGATTTCAATTTATACCCATTACCCCTTGTCCTATCACTACAGGCTCTTGTAAAAAGTCCTCTCCCAGCACCCTTGTAGGCCCCCTTCAGATACTGGAAAGCTGCAATGAGGTCTCCTCGGAGCCTCCTCTTCTCCAGGCTGAACAAGCCCAATTCTCACAGCCTTTCGTCATAGGAGAGGTGCTCCAGCCCTCTGATCATCTTCGTGGCCTCCTCTGGACTCGCTCCAAGTGGTCAATATCCTTCTGATATTGAGAGTAATATGTAGGATATTGATTATCCTACATGTCTGCAGGATAATCCTCAGAAGCACTGGACAATGTTGTTAGAGTTTGGTTTTACAGAAAAAAGAAGGGGTACTCTTACATCACTTGGTAGCAGCATTTTCAGCATTTCCCGCGTTTTATGTGCAGGATACGCTGCTCACAATTTATCAACTATGCCTCTTTATATACTACCTTTTAAAGGCCACCATGCCCTTAAAAGCACATGAGTTCTTTTCCCTTACCTTGCATTAATTAGACACTGGTGACTCTGGAGTCTTAATTTACCTGAAAATCTCTTTCAAAATTTAAAAATTTGTCCTGTTCCGTTGTTGTTTCATGAATATAAACATCTTTCCTCACAGTGCAATTCTGTCTACTTTTGGCATCTATGTTTCTAAAAAAGATGCTGAAAACCTAAAGATATTGCAGGTAAAGGCTGTAAAAATTATTTCAGGCCTGGAAGAGAGTGGTACATGGTAAGGTTTCAGGAGATTGATTTGCACATTTTAGCAAAGCAAAGTGCTTTGCTGTGGCTCATTTAGGCAGTGAAAATGCTGAGTCCTAGAGCCTCTTTTAAGCAAAAGGAGAAAGGCACAGGCAAAACTAGTGGGTGGAAATTTAAGAAGAAAATGCAGCTAAGGAACAGGTTACCATTTTTAAACAGTCTGGGTGGCAACTATTGGACAAGCTACAAGGAAAGTGACAGCTTCTTCTAATGAAATGCAGGTAGATTTTCAGAAAGTTTAGTTTCATCTAGCAGAGTTGGAAGAACACGCAGATAGCATGCAACTTCCTTCAGTGTAGAGGAAACAAGAGTCTGGAGGAAACAGCCTTTTTTTGCTTTTTGATTAAAAAGCACCTATTCTGCAGATGTGAAAAAACAGTTCAGAAAGACCTCCTTGACATCTCGTGCTTACTGCAAAGGCCTCTGAAAATTTTTCCAGGAACGCTTCTGATATACTGAAAATCATCAGGTTTTGCACCAGAAAGGAAGGCAGATAATTTTGTAAAGGTCAAATACGCATATCTGAATGCCACAGGCAGCCTCATCTGCTCATCTTACTTATTATAAGAAATTAATAAAACCATTACCTCATCAAGCCTACTCCGGACAGATGGTTATCTTGGTAAATAGGTGGTTTAACAAAGTAGATCGGCTTCATGCTGAGGCAGGAGTCCAGAACAATGTTGATCTGTTGTCTAAAAGTTGCGGCAACCACCTTCCCTCCCTTCTAGGAACAGCAGGGCTTTTCTGTTCGGGCAGGTAAGGATGCAAAACATTGTCCAATATAAGCAGGCACTTGGTTCCTAAATAACATGGACATTAGCTACTCCTGCAGCAAAAATTAGAAGCTACCATACCAAATGTGTGATTTAAGACCACAAAGAGATGTTCGTTGTTTCTTTGGTTTTAGAGTACTTCGATGATCACAGGCAAATACAGTTGCAACTATTTTCTGATGCTGCTCCATGGAACTATTATTTATAGCCTATATAATTCCTCTTCAAATCCTGATTTTCTGGCAATGCAAAGCAGTAGCTAGTAATGATTATGAGATAAGCATTTATCTCACTTGGTGTCATGTCGACTTGTTCTACTTTCAAATATTATTTGCTCTTATGCACGTTGTTCTTCTGCCAAAGCTGAAGACAAATTACTATTCTTTTTTGCAAGAAAGAAAGCACTGTGACTCGATTCCAATTAACAGTATGAGGTTTGAGTATAATCTTTGTACTGGTCCCTTTTTCTTTTTTAACTCCTATTTATCACTACCGCATATTTGTCATCTGCTACTCTGTACCCTTCCAACTGTTCTCATGTCTGAAGACATATTTGCAGCAGAGACATCTTGAGCAAAACGTGAATTTTCAGGCTCTTGTCTGAAAAGACAGGGGCCCCAGAGGTTTTATTATTTTTCTAGTGCGCTTACGCACATTCAACAACTGTCCCACTTACAAGCATTTACTAAGTAGCTTTCTCCTGGACTTTACCCTGTATTCCCTTTGAATTTGTCCTTACCTTTCATTTTTTGTTCTGCATGATGGAGCCTCAGGTTACTGTCAGGCAGCCAGAGCTGTTTATTGCTTCCCAAGTGCTGCTGTTTTCTGTGCGACTGAAGATGGCAACAGTGTGAAGAACAAAAAAAAAAAAAAAAACCCGAAACCCAATGGTCTCTGTTCATTTTGTTATTTATCTAGGGATTGTTTATTTGTGTCTTCTCTTCTCAGTGTAAGTAGATGGATTCAAGGATCAAAATAGGAAAGTATTTTTCTCTATGGAACATGTTCCACTTTAAGAGAATATTTCTCGCTAAAGGTAGAAGTTACCCACAGAGCCACTGTGATATGTCAGTCACTATACAGAGAAGCAACAAACAGGCAGTATATGCTAAAACCCACCTGTGGTTATTATTTGAAATTTGACCAAACAACTGGAGGTTTGGTAAATGTCAACAGTTGAGACATTTCAATTACTCAGTCCTTTAATATACTGAATATGTAGTGAGAAATGCAGTATGCAGTATGCAGAGGCACCACCCTCATGAAGATATTAATTTCTAAATCCAGTAAAATAATTACGCCACTCTGAGCATCCTCATGATCTGTCTTTCCTGATCGCTGCCTTCCAGAAGCAAGGTCTGCCTCTGCTTGGATTTCATAAGTAGAGGGACATTAGTCCATAGCTTATATTCTTTCTTGTTTCATTGATTTATTGCTTCTATAAGATTAATTCTGGGTTCTGGTTTACTTTTTGTTTTGACATAATTTTCTAATGATCCAATAGAGATTTTTAAAATTAAAAATATAAGTTTTGTTATAACTAAATTTTGATCCATACTTCTCTATTTCAACATGTTTTAGAGACAATAACTAACTAGTCTAACTGTTATTCCTACGAGATTAGTCTAATTTCTTATTTTTCCCTTGGTATTTAGCATTTTCTGCAGTCTAAACTGAACAGTAGTTTAGCATTTCAGGTGTTCAGTAGCTAATGATTTTTACTCAGACTCACTCACTCCACCAACCTCAAACAAATACTGGCTAAAACTTCATAGTCAGGTTGTCACCCTTTGGTCGTCAGGTGACATGAAACAGAAGGAAAAGTCTGCTAATGACTTCATTCATTATGCATTCATCAAACTGTCTTTTTGAAACTGGACCATAAATAGAATTTGCTTTGACTTTCGTAGCAAGCGAGATTCAGAATGAAAAATAAATGCTAATATTTCTAGCAGCGAATGCCAAGCACTCAGAAACTACAGCAGATAAGACTATTTTACTAAGAGAGGCTATCTGTTAAATGATAGGCCCTAAAAATGGTGGGGTTTGGGTTTTGGTGCGTTTTCTCCTTTTTAATTTTATCTGAAAAAACAGCAATAGGACCAAGGAAATCATCTAAAGTTCATTGCACATTTGACAAAATATCTGGTTGAGCCATTTTTCTGGCCTCAAGGTGTATAATCAAGACCTGAAAACACATCACGAAATCTCAGCAAGAATATCAGAAATAAGCACATCTCACTGCTATTTATATCTGCTTCTTCAGCCCCTCTTGTTCATGTGGGTGTGATGACGTCTAAAATAAGAAAATCAGTTGGATAGGAATGTTATTCCTACTCTTTAGGAATAAATACAACCTTCTGAGCAGCTAGCACCCTGCCAGCCATACCTAGGAGCCGCACGAGTCTACGCTGCCTTCCTTTTATTAAATAAATTTGGGATGAGTCAGGACATGGAAGGCTTCCTACATCCCAGCAAAGGCATAGCTCTGGGAGCGGTGAAAGGAAAATTGCCTGTAAAGATAAAGCGCATTTCACCCAAATCCACAGTAATGCCTTCAGCCAGGAGTGGTTTTGTATCCATGCAGCGAGGCAATCCTCCGTTGGCAGCAGCGCACAAGCACCTTCCAACAAAAAAATGTTGGAACTAAGAAAGCAGCATCCCCATCGCCTAACCTCCCGGCCTGCCGAAGGTAAGGTGCCTGCCAGAGCAGGATCTGGAAGTAAACACCCTGTGGAGCAAATGAAACGGGACTTCCCAAAGCCTGCAGGAGTACCCTG